>NC_061524.1:19697500-19702500 GCF_022379125.1 Scophthalmus maximus | reverse complement strand
GTCACTGACTAACAGAGTCACAGACAGAGTCACAGACAGACAGACAGACAGACAGGGTCAGAGACAGGTTGACTGAGACACAGACAGAGTCACAGACAGGTTGACTGAGACACAGACAGAGTCACAGACAGGTTGACTGAGACACAGACAGAGTCACAGGGTCATAGACTGACAGACAGGCAGTCACAGAGCCACAGATAGAGTCACTGACTAACAGAGTCACAGACAGAGTCACAGACAGACAGACAGACAGAGTCACAGACAGGTTGACTGAGACACAGACAGAGTCACAGACAGGTTGACTGAGACACAGACAGAGTCTCAGAGTCACAGGGTCACAGACTGACAGACAGGCAGTCACAGAGCCACAGATAGAGTCACTGACTAACAGAGTCACAGACAGGTTGACTGAGACACAGACAGAGTCACAGACAGACAGACTGACAGAGTCACAGACTGACAGACAGAGTCACAGACAGACTGACAGACAGAGTCACAGACAGACAGACAGAGTCACAGACAGACAGACTGACAGACAGAGTCACAGACAGACTGACTGACAGACAGACAGAGTCACAGACAGACTGACAGACAGAGTCACAGATAGACTGACAGACAGACAGAGCCACAGACAGAGTCACAGACAGACAGACAGAGTCACAGACAGACAGACTGACAGACAGAGTCACAGACAGACAGACTGACAGACAGACAGAGTCACAGACAGACAGACAGAGTCACAGACAGACAGACCGACAGACAGACAGACAGACAGAGTTACAGACAGACTGACAGACAGAGTCACAGACAGACAGACAGACAGAGTCACAGACAGACAGACAGAGTCACAGACAGACAGACCGACAGACAGACAGACAGACTGACAGACAGAGTCACAGACAGACAGACAGACTGACAGACAGAGTCACAGACAGACAGACTGACAGACAGAGTCACAGACAGACTGACAGACAGAGTCACAGACAGACAGACTGACAGACAGAGTCACAGACAGACAGACAGACAGACAGTCACAGACAGACAGACTGACAGACAGACAGACTGACAGACAGAGTCACAGACAGACTGACAGACAGACAGACTGACAGACAGAGTCACAGACAGACAGACTGACAGACAGAGTCACAGACAGACTGACAGACAGAGTCACAGACAGACAGACTGACAGACAGAGTCACAGACAGACAGACAGACAGTCACAGACAGACTGACAGACAGACAGACTGACAGACAGAGTCACAGACAGACTGACAGACAGAGTCACAGACAGACTGACAGACAGAGCCACAGACAGACTGACAGACAGACAGTCACAGAGACTGACTGACAGACAGAGTCAAAGACTGACTGACTGACAGACAGAGTCACAGACAGACTGACTGACAGACAGAGTCACAGAATGACAGACAGAGTCACAGACAGACAGACATAGTCAGAGATAGAGTCACTGGCTGACTGACTGACAGAGTCAGACAGACTGACTGAGACACAGACAGAGTCACAGACTGACAGAGTCACTGACTGACTGACAGAGCCACAGATAGAGTCACTGACTAACTGAGTCACAGACTGAGTCACAGACAGGTTGACTGAGACACAGACAGGTTGACTGAGACACAGACAGAGTCACAGACAGGTTGACTGAGACACAGACAGAGTCTCAGAGTCACAGGGTCACAGACTGACAGAGTCACAGACAGAGTCACAGACAGGTTGACTGAGACACAGACAGAGTCACAAACAGGTTGACTGAGACACAGACAGAGTCACAGACAGGTTGACTGAGACACAGACAGAGTCACAGTCAGGTTGACTGAGACACAGACAGAGTCTCAGAGTCACAGGGTCATAGACTGACAGACAGGCAGTCACAGAACCACAGATAGAGTCACTGACTAACAGAGTCACAGACAGAGTCACAGACAGACAGACAGACAGACAGGGTCACAGACAGGTTGACTGAGACACAGACAGAGTCACAGACAGAGTCACAGACAGGTTGACTGAGACACAGACAGAGTCTCAGAGTCACAGGGTCATAGACTGACAGACAGGCAGTCACAGATAGAGTCACTGACTAACAGAGTCACAGACAGACAGACAGACAGAGTCACAGACAGGTTGACTGAGACACAGACAGAGTCACAGACAGGTTGACTGAGACACAGACAGAGTCACAGTCAGGTTGACTGAGACACAGACAGAGTCTCAGAGTCACAGGGTCATAGACTGACAGACAGGCAGTCACAGAGCCACAGATAGAGTCACTGACTAACAGAGTCACAGACAGTCACAGATGGACAGACAGAGTCACAGACAGGTTGACTGAGACACAGACAGAGTCACAGACAGGTTGACTTAGACAGAGTCACAGACAGGTGAATTATCAAACCTTTCTGACAGAGAAATATAACTGAGTCTAGATATTTTACAGTTAATCTAGAAAGGTTATTATATAAAAACATATATAGAAGTTGAATGAAGAAAACAAACATAATGTTTGACAATGTTGAAATGTGGCTGCTCTGTTTCATATCGTCAAACATAAACGCTGATACAGATGTAATCAGAAAATGTATTAAATCAGTCGGACTGATTCATCTGATTGTCATCGGACAACAGATGAATCAGTCCGACTCTTTACAGACGCTGGCTATGATCTGGAGAAACACAGACACGTTGGTATTTCCGGTCTGTGCTTTGTCAGTGAGCTGCACAGTCTCATGTTCTCACGTTTCATCATCATCATCATCATCATCCTCATCATCATTGTCACTGTGGCTGCAGTATGCCATACGGCCACTAAATGGCGCCAATGTCTCTTTAATCTGCCGTCTGCCTATGGAACTAGTTCTTTGTTCCAGAATTAAATACTGAGTTACTAAGTTTTCAGTCAAAAGTTTCTGAGCAAAATATTGAATTGGTTGATAATGAATTTGACTGAGCTGTTTAATGAAAGTAATAATTCCTTCTGATATTAGAGGAGATGTTATCCATAGATTTGTGTCTGACTATTGATTATCAATATCTGCCATCAGGAAGCCACAGACATTTCTACTGACGACAGGCATCACTGAACTGTTCCTTTAAATGGTCAATAACTATATAAAGACGATCAGTGACTGTATATAAAGACGATCAATGACTATATAAAGACGATCACTGACTGTATATAAAGACGATCAGCGACTATATATAAAGACCATCAGAGACTGTATATAAAGACGATCACTGACTGTATATGAAGACGATCAGCGACTGTATATAAAGACGATCAGCGACTGTATACAAAGACGATCAGCGACTGTATATAAAGACGATCAGCGACTGTATATAAAGACGATCAGCGACTGTATATGAAGACGATCAGCGACTGTATATAAAGACCATCAGAGACTGTATATAAAGACGATCACTGACTGTATATGAAGACGATCAGCGACTGTATATAAAGACGATCAGCGACTGTATATAAAGACGATCAGCGACTGTATATGAAGACGATCAGCGACTGTATATAAAGACCATCAGAGACTGTATATAAAGACGATCAGCGACTGTATATGAAGACGATCAGCGACTGTATATAAAGACCATCAGAGACTGTATATGAAGACGATCAGCAACTGTATATAAAGACGATCAGCGACTGTATATAAAGACGATCAGCGACTGTATATGAAGACGATCAGCGACTGTATATAAAGACCATCAGAGACTGTATATAAAGACGATCAGCGACTGTATATGAAGACGATCAGCGACTGTATATAAAGACCATCAGAGACTGTATATGAAGACGATCAGCAACTGTATATAAAGACGATCAGCGACTGTATATAAAGACCATCAGAGACTGTATATAAAGACGATCAGCGACTGTATATGGAGACGATCAGAGACTGTATATGAAGACGATCAGCGACTGTATATAAAGACCATCAGAGACTGTATATAAAGACGATCAGCGACTGTATATGGAGACGATCAGAGACTGTATATAAAGACCATCAGAGACTGTATATAAAGACCATCAGAGACTGTATATAAAGACGATCAGCGACTGTATATGGAGACGATCAGCGACTGTATATAAAGACCATCAGAGACTGTATATAAAGACCATCAGAGACTGTATATAAAGACCATCAGAGACTGTATATAAAGACCATCAGAGACTGTATATAAAGACCATCAGAGACTGTATATAAAGACGATCAGCGACTGTATATGAAGACGATCAGCGACTGTATATAAAGACCATCAGAGACTGTATATAAAGACCATCAGAGACTGTATATAAAGACGATCAGCGACTGTATATGGAGACGATCAGAGACTGTATATGAAGACGATCACTGACTGTATATGAAGACGATCAGCGACTGTATATAAAGACGATCAGCGACTGTATATAAAGACGATCAGTGACTGTATATAAAGACCATCAGAGACTGTATATGAAGACGATCAGCGACTGTATATAAAGACGATCAGCGACTGTATATAAAGACGATCAGTGACTGTATATAAAGACCATCAGAGACTGTATATGAAGACGATCAGCGACTGTATATAAAGACGATCAGCGACTGTATATAAAGACGATCAGTGACTGTATATAAAGACTATCAGAGACTGTATATGAAGACGATCAGAGATTGTATATAAAGATGATCACTGACTGTATATAAAGACCATCAGAGACTGTATATGAAGACGATCAGCGACTGTATATAAAGACGATCATTGACTGTATATAAAGACGATCAGTGACTGTATATAAAGACGATCAGCGACTGTATATGGAGACGATCAGAGACTGTATATGAAGACGATCAGCGACTGTATATAAAGACCATCAGAGACTGTATATGAAGACGATCAGCGACTGTATATAAAGACGATCAGCGACTGTATATAAAGACGATCAGTGACTGTATATAAAGACCATCAGAGACTGTATATGAAGACGATCA
>NC_061524.1:19677500-19695000 GCF_022379125.1 Scophthalmus maximus | reverse complement strand
TACGTCCCACGGAGGCCACATGGAGAGCAGAGGGAAAGTGGGTTGGGGAGGAGCGGGTTGTAGACTTAGCATTATACTGCTTCTTACAAATAATCACAATACCTTTAGACTCATTTCAATGAGACAAGGCGTTTTCTACGAATGATGGCAATACGTCGGCACCACTTCCGGGGTGGACTGGGACCAAAATTCGGCCCTGTCAATTTGGTCCCTTACCGGCCCAATTTCAGAATGGGCCGTTATAATTGTAAATATCAGACTCACGTGAGATTATGACGCCAGCAGCATGCGGCGCACTTACAGGGTTTCATAATTAAATATACATACACTAATTAAGTCATAAAACATTCAAATAAACCACCATGGCACCATCTTAGAATAGAATGGAAATGCATATGCTCGCATATTTTTGTTAAACGTGACGCTCAAATACAAATTTCTACTCGGGAACCACAGGCGCAGCACACTCCACGATACTGAGATAATGTCCTTTAGCATGAAGTAAGTTTATATTATTCATTATTAATTCAATCAAGCAAGCAACCAAGCAAGCAAGACTGCAGAGGTCCGCACACAAAGCAGGCGCTCTCAGGCAAATACTGTATTTACAGTATACTGTATTTGGATAGCCTGGGCCGGGTAGGATCCACCCGGTGTATCCTTCGCTGCACAGGGCTGGAAGGGCGCATCCGTCGGCCACATTTGAAGGAGCCGACGAATTGAGTCAGTCGAGTCACGGCACTGTGACGCAACCTGCCGACAAATGCACCCTCCGAAGAAGGCAGGAACTGAATTGGGACACAGCATTAGTGATGTGTCGACTCTGTTATCACAGGTTCACTTCCTGCTCTGAGGACCAATCAGAAAGACACTCTGACCAGACCCTCTGACATCATCATACACCTCAGGAAACAGGTAAACACACATCAGGAGGAAATCTGATATCTGATCAATAGACAACGAGTAACATGCCTTTATATACAGCCAGTGATCGTCTTTATATACAGTTGCTGATCGTCTTTATATACAGTCAGTGATCGTTTTCATATACAGTCGCCGATCGTCTTTATATACACTCAGTGATCGTCTTCATATACAGTCACTGATTGTTTATAAACAGTCACTGATCGTCTTTATATACAATCAGTTATCGTGATCGTCTTTATATACAGTCACTGATCGTCTTTATATACAGTACTGATCGTCTTTATATACAGTCGCTGATCGTCTTTATATACAGTACTGATCGTCTTTATATACAGTCGCTGATATACAGTCGCTGATTGTCTTTATATACAGTCGCTGATCATCTTTATATACAGTCTGATTGTCTTTATATACAGTCATTGATCATCGTTATATACAGTCTGATTGTCTTTATATACAGTCAGTGATCGTCGTCATAAACAGTCGCTGAGCTTCTGTATATACAGTCACTGATCGTCTTTATATACAATCAGTGATGGTGATCGTCTTTATATACAGTCACTGATCGTCTTTATATACAGTACTGATCGTCTTTATATACAGTCGCTGATATACAGTCGCTGATCATCTTTATATACAGTCTGATTGTCTTTATATACAGTCAGTGATCGTCTTTATATACAGTCTGATTGTCTTTATATACAATCAGGGGTCGTCATCATTAACAGTCGGTGATCTTCTTTATATACAGTCTGATTGTCTTTATATATAGTCTGATTGTCTTTATATATAGTCTGATTGTCTTTATATACAGTCAGTGATCGTCTTTATATACAGTCTGATGTCTTTATATACAGTCAGTGCTCGTCGTCATAAACAGTAGCTGATCGTCTTTATATACAGTCGCTGATTGTCTTTAAAAACAGTCGCTGATCGTCTTCATATACAGTCAATGATCGTCTTCATATACAGTCAGTGATCGTCTTCATATACAGTCAGTGATCGTATGTATATAGTCACTGATCATCTTTAAAAACACAGTCACTGATCATCATTCAGTAAATAATCAGACAGAGTTTCTGTCGTCTGCGTCTGGACGTAAACAGTTTCCTTCAGGTTCCTCTCTGAGGCTCTGGGCGCAGGCAGCTGGAACACATTACCCAGCATGCTCGCTGCCTCCTTGCTGCGGTAGGTTAGTGAGAAACCGCAGCGACAGAGAGATGAGACGAGAAAACTTCAGATTCCACTTAGGTCTTCAGTCACATGAGGTTGTACATCTTCATGTTTCCTCAGTCAGACGTCAGGACCCAAGAGGGGGTCGGTTCCTCAGGAGGTTCTCTAAATGACCTTGTGACCTTGTTTTTCAGAAGTACAACGCGGACTACGACCTGTCGGCCAAAGAAAGCGCAGACAGTCTGGCCTTCATCTCTCTGATGGAGGAGAAACTGGCGCCTGCCCTGGTGAGATGCTCGTCTTGTGTTTGGCCGTGTAACTCGACTCTTCTCTTCTTTAATTCGTCTTTTGTTTTTGTAGATCTACACTTTCTGGGTCGAACCGAAGAACTACGTGGACGTGACTCGCCGCTGGTACGCCGAGCACATGCCATTCCCTCTGAACTTCTTCCTGCCGGGACGAATGCAGCGGCAGCAGCTGGAAAAACTGCGCCTGCTGCGAGGAGACGAGCTCCTGGAGTCCGGAGATGAGCTGGAGAAGGAGGTGAGGACAGACTTTCACCTGAAACTCAACTCGTCAGTATGAAGTAAAAACCTCAGAACCGCAGCTCTGTGATCCTCTGACCTCAGTGACATCACAACACGCAGCAGCTAAGCACTTTCCAGTCGTGGAGTAGAGTGTCAGAGACATTGTTTCCATGAGCTCCGGCTGCTGCTTCAAGTGGTCGGAACACTTTTTCGGGGGAAGGAAAAAAACTGGTCAGTGGATGTATCTGTTGGAAATCTGCTAGTAGGAAACGTTCCGTCCACTTAGGAATGGGTCAGAGGTCAGACAGCGTTCAGGGGGAATAAAATATAACGAGAGGAAAAATCTGTCAGCAGAGAAGGAAAAGAGAAGCTGACGTGTTTCTCTTTTCTCTCTTATATAAAACATGACAAACATCAGAGAACAGCTCAACGTGTCTGTTAGTTGGTTGTGACGTGACCTTCTTCTGTTGATATTTTCATCTTTTTTATCATCTTTAGAACATTAAACAGCTCATTAGTTATTGTTATTAAATATCATATGAAATGAAAATGGCCTTTTCTTCCTGTTTCTTGTGTTTCAGTTGTACCGTGACGCTGCCGAGTGTCTGAACCTTCTGTCCCAGAGACTCGGCTCAAGCAAGTTCTTCTTTGGAGACTCGTAAGTTCTTCTGGTGACCGAGTCACTGGACTTTAGATTACCAGGTGTGAATCGGGTGTGAGTCAGGTGCGAACCAGCAGTGAGCTAAGTGTGAACCAAATGTGAACGAGCTGTGAGCCAAGTGTGGCCAATGTGTGAATCGGGTGTGAGTCAGGTGTGACTCGGGTGTGACTCGGGTGTGAATCGGGTGTAAATCGGGTGTGAGTCAGATGTGAGTCAGATGTGAGCCAGGTGTGAGCCAGGTGTGAATCGTGTGTATCGGGTGTAAATTGGGTGTGACTCAGATGTGAGTCAGATGTGAGCCAGGTGTGAGCCAGGTGTGAATCGTGTGTATCGGGTGTAAATTGGGTGTGACTCAGATGTGAGTCAGATGTGAGCCAGGTGTGAGCCAGGTGTGAATCGTGTGTATCGGGTGTAAATTGGGTGTGACTCAGATGTGAGTCAGGTGTGAGCCAGGTGTGAGTCAGATGTGAGCCAGGTGTGAATCATGTGTGTATCGGGTGTAAATCGGGTGTGAGTCAGATGTGAGCCATGTGTGAATCATGTGTGTATCGGGTGTGAGTCAGATGTGAGTCAGATGTGAGTCAGATGTGAGTCAGATGTGAGCCAGGTGTGAGGCAGATGTGAGCCAGGTGTGTATCAGGTGTAAATCGGGTGTGAGTCAGATCTGAGTCAGATCTGAGTCAGATGTGAGTCGGATGTGAGCCAGGTGTGTATCGGATGTACATTGGTTGTGAGTCAGATGTGAGCCAGGTGTGAGCCAGGTGTGAATCATGTGTGTATCGGCTGTGAGTCAGATGTGAGTCAGATGTGAGTCAGATGTGAGTCAGATGTGAGCCAGGTGTGAGCCAGGTGTGTATCGGGTGTAAATCAGGGTTGAGTCAGATGTGAGTTGGATGTGAGTTGGATGTGAGCCAGGTGTGAGCCGGGTGTGAGCCAGGTGTGTATCGGGTGTAAATTGGTTGTGAGTCAGATGTGAGCCAGGTGTGAATCATGTGTGTATTGGTTGTGAGTCAGATGTGAGCCAGGTGTGAATCATGTGTGTATTGGTTGTGAGTCAGATGTGAGCCAGGTGTGAATCATGTGTGTATTGGGTGTGAATCGGGTGTGAGTCAACTGTGAATTAGTTGTGAGCCAGGTGTGAGCCAGGTGTGAGTCAGATGTGAGCCAGGTGTGAGTCAGGTGTGAGCCAGATTTGAGCCAGGTGTGAGACAGATGTGAGTCAGATGAGAGCCAGATGTGGATAGGTGTGAGTCAGATGTGAGCCAGGTGTGAGCCAGGTGTGAATCATGTGTGTATTGGGTGTGAATCGGGTGTGAGTCAGTTGTGAATTAGTTGTGAGCCAGGTGTGAGTCAGATGTGAGCCAGATGTGAGTCAGATGTGAGCCAGGTGTGAGTCAGATGTGAGCCAGGTGTGAGTCAGATGTGAGCCAGGTGTGAGTCAGATGTGAGTCAGATGTGAGTCAGATGTGAATTAGGTGTGAGTCAGGTGTGAGCCAGGTGTGAGCCAGGTGTGAGCCAGGTGTGAGCCAGATGTGAGCCAGGTGTGAGTCAGATGGGGTGTGAGCCAGGTGTGAGTCAGATGGGGTGTGAGCCGGGTGTCAGTCAGGTGTGAGTCAGATGTGAGCCAGGTGTGAATCATGTGTGTATCGGGTGTGAGTCAGGTGTGAGCCAGGTGTGAGCCAGGTGTGAGTCAGATGTGAGCCAGGTGTGAGCCAGGTGTGTATCAGGTGTAAATCGGATGTGAGTCAGATGTGAGCCAGGTGTGAATCATGTGTGTATTGGGTGTGAGTCAGTTGTGAATTAGTTGTGAGCCAGGTGTGATCCTGTTCCACATTAGATCAGATTAAGGTACCAAGGCCTTTAAGGTTCAGCAGTTAAACCTGGAATGATTCAAATGTTGCAGAAACATTGTGACAGTAGAATCTGCCGTGTCGTCTGCGCAGGCCGTCGTCTCTGGACGCATACGTGTTCGGTCACTTGGCTCCGATCCTGAAATCCAAACTGCCCAACGGGAAACTCCAGCAGCATCTGAAGTCTCTGGAGAACCTGAGCAGCTTCTGCACCAACATCCTGCTGCTCTACTTCCCCCGAGACGACCGAGGTGAGGACCAGGGTTTAACCCTTCAGAATAAATAAACAACTGAACCAAAGGGTTGACAGAAGTAACAGTGACATCACTGAGTGACATCGCGTCAACAGGGTCATGTGCTCGTGTAGAAAGAGGCTCCAGATGCTTTTGTCCCTGTGTTTCGTCCTCCATAATTGTTTTGTGTGTTTTATTTTCAGAGAGCTCCAGTCAGCAGCCGGCGTCTCAGCCCGAAGGCGGAGACTTCGACCACGTCCCCAACAAGCGGAGGAAGCAGTTCCTGTCGGCTCTGGCGGCGCTGGGCGCCATGCTGAGCTACGCCCTCCTGACCGGCATGGTGTCCATCCAGCACGTCCAGCAGGAGGCGCTGGAGGAGCCGCCAGACCTGCGGACCATCGGGTCTCACGAGGAGGACGGAGACGACTGAGCGTCACGATGGACGAGATGCTGGTTTCTGAACATAAATGAATTAAAGATGAATCTGTTTTTTTAAAGATGCAGTAGCTCATGGATGAACTTTTTCTTTCAAAACAAGTGAATTTACTCTTTTTGTTCAAATGGATGTTTAAAGTGAGTTTCTTTCTTCAACAGAATAATGATGAGAATATGAAACAATAAATCTAGAGAATAAATCAAACTGACTCGGATCATCTGATCACGAGGTGACGAGGTGAACGGGAGGAAGAGAGGAAAACTACGGTGGCCATGAAGTGCAACACAAAACGACAAATCACAAAGTTATTAACTTCTGATGGAAGAGGATTGTCTCTGATTGGACGAACAGCGAATGTTGTTTTCTTGTGGTTGTGATTTGCACTTCCTGCCACCGCAGGAATCTGACCTGAGAAGACCAGCGAGGGAGGATTCAAAACCATGACGAGGAGAAGTCCTGATATATGTTCCCTGCCATGGGGTAGGTTCCCAAGTCTTTAAACCTCAGATGAAGTTCCTCACCAAACTCAGGGCCCCTTCCCTTTAGGGATTATTGAGGAGGTTCTCACGATGGTTTCAGTCATCCTGAAGCTTCTAGAGGTTCTTTAAGAGGTTGAAATGGTCTGTGATGAGTTTCTAAATGTCGATTGTAAATGAAGCGCTGTTGGTCAATGTGGGGTTCTTTAGAAGCCTCAGGGGATGTAGTGGGTTGTAGTTGCCCATGAGGAGGGTTTAGGGTTCTGTAGGTGGTTACACGTCACAGTGATGTGATCCCCACCATCATCAACAGAACAGTGAACGTCCTTTGGAAGAACGCTGTTCAACGCTCAGTACGAGGTGGAGATGTTCTGCAGACGTTCTGCAGGCTGGTGGTGGAACCTCACACCCGTCAGCAGCCTGGTGAGAACCCTGACGGGAGGGGCAGTGAGAGAGGAGAACAACAACAGACATGTTTACTGTGGTGACGAACAAGACGAAGAAGAAATCGTCAGTGGAAACTGTTTTTGAATTCAGTTTTCCCACAGAGACTCCTCCCCCCTCCCTGGGGAGACACAGCTGCACATGACGGCATAACTCAGGAATTCTCCCCCCCCCCCCCCCCCCCCCCCTCTCCTCTGGAAACACTTTGTGGAGCTGAATTCTTTCTCCTGCCGACGCTCCACGATAAGCTGCTGGCTGCTGTCAGACGGGTGGGGGTAGAGCCCCCCCCCACCCCCACCTGCTGTTAAACGCAGGTTTCCATGGCAACGCTCCAGAATGAGAAACAAACAGTCAAAGGAGGAGGAGGAAGATGAGGGGGCGGCGGCTTGCACAGGAAACCACAGCAGACATTAAACTTTAAACTCCACCCGACCCCTGGTTCATTGTGTGTGTGCGCGTGTGCGTGCGTGTGTTCACGTCCATGCTCTGGATCTGAGAAATACTGCCATGAGGTCACGCACACAACTTCACTGCCCTCCGCTCGGACTCGTAGGATCTGCGAGGCTCTGATTGGACGACGCTCTGATGATCTCGTGTTTCGCTCTTCACTGCGGGTCTTCTCTCTCTCTCCCCCCGCAGGTTCACACCGTGACCTCCGACCCCTGACCTCCGACCTCCGACCTGATACAGTTAACACTGGACGGGCTTGTGATGGATCAGTAGTTATCTGTCTGTCTGTCTCTCAGTCGCGAGCTATATGCCAATAATCTCTCCGCGCGCACGAGCCGTCTGGAGAGATGAGCGCGCGCCAGCAGCAGCAGTTAGTCTCGTGAACCCGCCCGTTACTTTCTGCTCCGGTCGGTCGGTGGTTTGAGTCTGTGCCCTCGGTGTGGATGCTCTGTCAGCACCCGGTCCTCCAGCTCGTTGACGTTGTTGGACCCGGCTCTCCGGTCCTCCTGCTCTCCTCCGGCTCTCCTCCGGTCCTCCGGTCCTCCGGCTCTCCTCCGGCTCTCCTCCGGCTCTCCTCCGGCTCTCCTCCGGCTCTCCTCCGGTCCTCCGGTACTCCGGTCCTCCCCTCCGGTCCTCCGGCTCTCCGGCTCTCCTCCGGTCCTCCGGTCCTCCCCTCTGGTCCTCCCCTCCGGTCCTCCGGCTCTCCTCCGGCTCTCCTCCGGTCCTCCCCTCCGGTCCTCCGGTCCTCCGGCTCTCCTCCGGTCCTCCGGTCCTCCGGTCCTCCGGCTCTCCGGCTCTCCTCCGGTCCTCCGGTCCTCCCCTCTGGTCCTCCCCTCCGGTCCTCCGGCTCTCCTCCGGTCCTCCGGTCCTCCCCTCCGGTCCTCCGGTCCTCCGGTCCTCCGGCTCTCCTCCGGTCCTCCGGCTCTCCGGTCCTCCGGCTCTCCTCCGGCTCTCCTCCGGTCTTCCGGTCCTCCGGTCCTCTCCTCCGGTCCTCCTGCTCTCCTGCTCTCCTCCGGCTCTCCGGTCCTCCGGAGACATGGGCTGCAGCGTCCCGGTGCTGCTGTCGCTCCTCTGTGTCCGGCTCACGACGGGAGTCCCGGACGGGCCGGATGCTCAAGGTACTGGTCACAACAGTCAGCTGTACTTTATTCAAGAACTTGACTTTGAAAGGACGAGTCAAACTCCGTGATCGATCATCGATCAACTGATTTTACTGACAGCTGAGGCGCGGGAAAGAGCTGCTCATTAACCATCCAGGTTGACCTTTGACCTGCAGCTGCGCTGATCTGAACCGGTCATCGACAAACGTTCGTGACGCCTTAGGCTGAGACGTCAATCATGACGTCTCAGCCCGTTTTTATATCAACAAATAACTGATGAGAATCAAAGTGATCATAAAATCATCACCTTAACAAACATCAGTGATAATGACCTCACATGACATGGAGGGGCGGGGCTTAAGACCTACACAGAAGCCAGATCCCTGCTGGTACCATCACATGTAACCATGGCAACAGTGAGAACACTGACAGTAAACTAATCAATTCAGTTTCATTCATTTTCCAGTAAAATATCAAACAAACAAACAAACACCAGAGTGGACTCCACAAGTCAACATCATGATCTCTAACTATTGGTTATAATACCTCTCCCCCAGTGATCGACGTGTTGAGCCTTCAGGACTCGAGGCAGAGCGTCGCGGCGGTGGAGAAGCTGTCTGGCGGTCTGAGCGTGCTCAGTGACGTGTATGTGGTGTCAACGTTGCGGCTGCCGGCGAAGCTGGGCGGAGTCCTGCTGGGTCTCTACAGCAAACAGGACAACAGGAAGTACCTGGAGGTCGCCATCATGGGGAAGATCAATAAAGGTCGGTGTTATTGGACGTTAGCGCAGCATTTCATACAGTTGACCACCATACCCTGATCCACAGGCAAAATCCCCTTGTGGGCATTTCTGGGACTGCACCAGAGTGGTTCTCCTTGGACAATGTCAGTCTCTGTGGGGGGATTTGTGTCAGAATGTGTTCCTCTGCCTCGTGGTGTTCCCCAGGGATCGGTCCTGGGTCCCCTTTATTATCTTTATACATGCTCCCATTAGGACAGATTAGCAGCCATTTTGACAATATCTCCTCTCACCTGTACGCTGAGTCACATGAACTCTCTTCACTGAACAACTGTATTGACACACACAGGGCCTGGATGGCAAACAAGTTTCTGCAGTTAAATGCAGACAAAACTGAAGTTATTCCAGAGAGTCTCCATTCAGACATCAAGCAGCATCTTGGTGGCCTTTTCTCATCCCTTAGGTCTAGTCTGCGTTATCTCTGTCTTTTTTTTTTATCAAACCACAAGCTTCAACGAACATATTAGATCTCGATCCTGTTTCTTTCATTTGAGAAACTCAGGTCTGTTGTCTCAAGTGAAAAATTGGAGATCCAAATTTACGCTTTTATTTCTTCCCGTTCAGATTATTGTACCTCACTGTTTACCTTTCTCAGTAACTCATCTCCAACACACTGCTGATTTATAGAGCCTTACGTGGCCCGACCCCACAGCACATCTCTAGACCTCTTACAGCCCCATACCCCTACCAGAGCTCTTAGGTCTTCTACCAAAGTCTACTTCGGGTTTGTATCCCTCCCATTACATTACATTACATTTCATTTATTTAGCAGACACTTTTGTCCAAAGCGACTTAAAATAAGTGCATTCAACCATGAAGATATTACTCAAAAGTGAAAGAATTACAGTACATAAACATTCATCAAATAGGCAAAAACCGCTTCAAGTGCTAATTTGTAATTAAGTGCAGTTTTAACAGATGAGTTTTCAGCATTGAAGAGATTCTGCTCTCCTGATATCAATGGGGAGCTCGTTCCACCAATGAAGAACCAGGACAGAAAACAGACAGGATTTAGATTAGTGGTGGTTGCCCGCCCCTCGCAATGAGGGAGTAGCAAGCCATTTGGCAGTAGCAGAGTGGAGGGGCTGGGGAGTAAAGTTTTACCATTTTCTGGATGTAGGAGGGGCTTGAACCATTAGCAGCACGGTAAGCGAGTACCAGTGCCTTGATATGGGTTTAAGCCACTAACAGATGCCAGTGCAGGGTGCAGAGGAGTGGTGTAGTGTGAGAGAACTTTGGTAGGTTGAAGACCAACCGGGCCGCTGCATTCTGGATGAGCTGCAGACAGACCGCATGTCATCTGCGTAGCTATGGCCAGGAAAAGCTATGTGAGTGAATGACAGAGCCTGGTGTACAAAGAGAAGAGGATGGGGCCCAGAACAGAGCCCTGAGGGACCCCAGTAGTGAGGTTGCAGGGGTTCAGACACTGATCCTCTCCAAGTAACCCTGTAGGTGCGGCCCTTGAGGTAGGATGTGAACAGGGAGAGAGTCGAGCCTGAGACTCACAGTTGTTGGAGGGTGGAGAGGAGACTGGTGGTTCACTGTGTCAGAAGCTGCTGAGAGGTCGAGCAGGATGACAACAGAGGAGAGGGAGGAAGACGTCTGTCTTCAATCTGTCTTTGTATTTTACTTCCTGGTACTTTCATATTGTCATTTCTTTGGTCAGGATTCCTGCATCCTGATTCGTCCTCTCAGTCACGTCTCGTCTTCTCCCCCTTCAGTCTTGGTTCGTTACGTCCGAGCCGACGGGAAGCTCCACACCGTCAACCTGCAGAACGCCAACCTGGCCGACGGCCGGACGCACTCCATCATCCTGAGACTTGGAGGTCTTCACCGCGACAACGTGAACATGGAGCTCTACGTCAACTGCCGACTGGTGGATTCCAGCCAGGGCCTGCCGCCATTGGTTCCTCTGCCCCGAGAGGTGGACATGGTGGAGATCAGACACGGACAGAAGGCCTACGCCCGACTCCAGGTCAGAGACACAGTGTTTCAGTCAATCCATCAATAATCCATCAATAATCAATCATTAACGATCACTAATGATCAAAAATCTGTGATCAATAGTGTTGCTGGTGATTTGTAAAGGGTCAAAGGTCATCAGTGACTCAGCTGTGACTCGTCTTGTCTCAGGGAGCAGTGGAGTCCCTCAGACTGGCTCTAGGGGGCAGTGTGGCTAACGCTGGAGTTCTGACCGACTGTCCGTTCCAAGGAGACTCCTCCGCCTACAACTCAGGTGAGCTCATCTCACAGTCACACATGACCTGGTCACATGACCCGGCCACTAAGGACAGTTTCCTGTTGTGTTTCAGTGGGCGGGGACGTGAACTCCATCCTGGGTGAGTTTCTCTTTTGAAGCTACAAACACAGTCACACCCGAGCCTACTCAAAAACCACAACTGATCAGTTTCACCTGACGCACCTGTCGGTTTGATGATGTCATCCCTCAGGTGAGCACACCAAGGCTCTGATTGGTCAGCTCATCATCTTCAACCAGATCCTGGGAGAGCTGCGACAGGACATCAGAGAACAGGTGAGACAGACAGGACAGGTTAGACAGACTTGTGAGACAAACGTGTGAGACAGACAGGTGACAGGTGAGACGGCTGACAGGGTGGACAGGTGACAGTGTGTCCTCTCGTCCCCAGGTGAAGGAGATGTCCCTGATCAGAAACACCATCCTGGAGTGTCAGGTTTGTGGTGAGTCTCAGCTCTGACGTCCTGTTGGACATAAAGCAGGTGGACATGTGAGGACCTAATGGATGACAACCTGTCTGTCTGTCTCTCTGCAGGTTTCCATGAGCCCCGGTCCCGTTGTTCTCCTAACCCGTGTTATAAAGGTGTGTCCTGTGTGGACAGTCTTCAGTATCCTGGTTACAGCTGTGGACCGTGTCCCCCGGGGACCAGTGGGAACGGGACGCACTGTGAGGACGTGGATGAGGTACAGACACAACAACAGACACATTGCCTGTCTGTCTCACAGTGAACCACAGACACTGACTCCTCTCCCTCCTCAGTGTGAGCTGCAGCCATGTTTCTCTCCTGGAGCCTGTGTAAACTCACCTGGAGGCTTCAGCTGCCGGTCGTGTCCTCCAGGCCTGTGGGGGGCGCCACTGGTCGGGACGGGCCTGGACTACGCCAAGACACACAGACAGGTCAGAGACGCACAGATAGGTCAGACACACAGACAGGTCATAGACAAACAGACAGGTTAGAGACACACAGACAGGTCAGAGACACACAAACAGGTCAGACAGGTCAGAGACACACAGACAGGTCAGACAGGTCAGAGACACACAGACAGGTCAGACACACAAACAGACATGTCAGAGACACACAGACAGGTCAGACACAGAGACAGACATGTCAGAGACACACAGACAGGTCAGAGACACACAGACAGGTCAGAGACACAGACAAACATGTCAGAGACACACAGACAGGTCAGAGACACAGACAGACATGTCAGACACAGACAGGTCAAATACACGCAAATAGGTCAGAGACACACACAGATAGGTCAGAGTCACACAGACAGGTCAGAGACACACAGACAGGTCACAGACACAAACAGACAGGTCAGAGACACACAGACAGGTCAGACACACACATTCTGTTGTGTGCAGTGTGTTATACTGATGATGACTGTGTGTGTGTGTGTGTGTGTGTGTGTGTGTGTGTGTGTGTGTGTGTGTGTGTGTGTGTGTGTGTGTGTGTGTGTGTGTGTGTGTGTGTGTGTGTGTGTGTGTGTGTGTGTGTGTGTGTGCGCGTGTGTGTGTCCTCAGGAGTGTGTGGACGTCGATGAGTGTGTGGACCTGCCCGACGCCTGTGTGTCAAACTCCGTCTGCATCAACACCATGGTGAGTTCTCGTGGAGCCGCCAACGCCTCCTGGTGGACGAAGGGTGACACCTATGGAGTAAGAATTGGGTCATTAATACAACACACAAAAAATGACTCACGAGCGATGTATGTGATTTCATGCGCGCAGATTTAAATCCCTTGAGGCTCAAGAGGGTCTGCTCTTGCTCCACTCCGCAGCTCCGCTCCTCGATAGTTATTTCTGTGCTTGCGCTGCACATTTTACACTCTCGCGAGAGGCGGCTTCGCTGCTCGTGGAACGCTTTGTACGCTGACGGAGAAAGTTTTTGACAATCTGGGGGCGGAGCCTCTGTACTTTGACTGACAGCTCTTAGGGACCCTGGAGTTGCCAGGTTGGATTTTCACGTAGGTAGGTTACTGTTGGCAAGACGAGAGACAGTGGCCGCATCGGCAGTGTGATCTCTTCGTATATCAGTGATCAGCACCCAGTGATTTCCACTTCTAGTGACTTTATTCAGGGAGCTGTCAGAACATCATAACATGCCCATCGTAGCTGTAGCTGTAGCTGTCAAAATAGACTTTTCAAAATAGAAAAAAATGGTGTTCATAGCTTGACTGTGCATTACAGGGTTGATGTTATACTTGCAAAAAAGATTGATAAGTTTTGTAGAAATGAAATGTATTATTATTTATTATTATTATAGGTAGCTAGCAAAACGTAGCTATCAAGCAGTTTTTGACAGCTACAGCCTACTTGAAAATGTATGAATAGAGAATATTACCATTCACTGACTCTCGTCCTGCCTGTCATGAAGGGACTAATTATATGTTATTACAGTCCCAGGCCAGTAGAGGGCTCTAGGAGTATACTCAAGGGAATTACCTATAGCCAGGTGCAGAGAGAGGGTATGTGGCCGGAGGCATGAGAGGCTTTACCCCCACGTTGGGCATGTTATGATGTTCTGACAGCTCCCTGAATAAAGTCACTAGAAGTGGAAATCCCTGGGTGCTGATCATTGATATACGAAGAGATCACATTGCCGATGCGGCCACTGTCTCTCGTCTTGCCAACAGTAACCTACCTACGTGAAAATCCAACCTGGCAACTCCAGGCTCCCTAAGAGCTGTCAGTCCAGAGGCTCCGCTCCCAAAGTGTCAAAAACTTTCCACCGTCAGCGTACAAAGCGCTCCACGAGCAGCGGAGCCGCCTCTCGCCAGAGTGTAAAATGTTTCACCGCGAGTGCAGAAAATATCCCTCTTGAGCCTCAAGGGATTTAAATCTGCGCGCGATGGTTAATATATGCGCGTGTGAAATCACATACATCGCTCGTAAGTCATTTTTTTGTGCGCTGTATTAATGACCCAATTCTAACTCCTTAGACACCTCCACCTCTTTGTTTCTCAGGGTTCCTACAAGTGTGGCGGCTGTAAACCCGGTTTCCTCGGCAACCAGACATCAGGATGCTTCCCCAGGAAGTCGTGTGCTGCGTTGACCTTTAACCCCTGTGACACCAACGCCCACTGCACCATGGAGAGGAACGGGGAGGTGACCTGCAGGGTGAGGCCACCGCCTACCGCCGAGGTTGGGTCAGTCGTTTGCCGCCCGCTTCAATCAGGTCATGACGTGTGTGTGTGTGTGTGTGTGTGTGTGTGCAGTGTAATGTGGGCTGGGCAGGTAACGGGAACACGTGTGGCATGGACACGGACATCGACGGGTACCCCGACCGCTCGCTGCCCTGCGTGGACAACGACAAACACTGTAAACAGGTCAGAGCCCCGCCCTCCTCTGCCTATGATTGGCTGGTGACAGCTGCCTTCATCAGTGTGGTTGTTTTTTTTTGGGCCAATCAGAGGTCAGAGCAGAAGCAGGTGGTCATGGAATAATAAAACAAACTGCAGATACATCGACAACTGACAGTGGTGTGTGTGTGTGTGTGTGTGTGTGTGTGTGTGTGTGTGTGAGAGAGAGAGAGTGTGTGTCTGTGTTTGTGTGTGTGTGTGTGTGTGTGTGTGTGTGTGTGTGTGTGTGTGTGTGTTTGTGTACCGTGTTTGTGTGTGTCCTCCTGTCGCCAGGACAACTGTGTGTTCACCCCCAACTCTGGTCAGGAGGACGCCGACAACGACGGGATCGGAGATCGTTGTGACGAGGACGCAGACGGAGACGGCATCATAAACGTGATGGTGAGATGGGCGTTGGGTCGCTGTGCTCACGTGACCTGTCTCTCTCTCTGACCTGTCTCTCTCTCTCTATCCCTCAGGACAACTGCCGGCTGGTCCCGAACAGAGACCAGCAGAACTCGGACAGCGACTCGTTTGGAGACGCCTGCGACAACTGTCCCAACGTCCCCAACAGCGACCAGAGAGACACAGATGGCAACGGACAGGGAGACGCCTGCGACCAGGATGTGGACGGAGACGGTGAGAGGCAACGAGCGCCGCAGCCTCCAGAGGGCGCCGCTGCACCTCCATCCACACTGCTGCAAAACTGTGACATGTGACTGACGACTGTGTGTGTGTGTGTGTGTGTGTGTGTGTGTGTGTGTGTGTGTGTGTGTGTGTGTGTGTGTGTGTGTGTGTGTGTGTGTGTGTGTGTGTGTGTGTGTGTGTGTGTGTGTTCAGGGATTCCCAACGTTCTTGACAACTGTCCAAAGGTTCCGAACCCGATGCAGACGGACAGAGACCGGGACGGCGTGGGAGACGCCTGTGACAGTTGTCCTGAGCTCAGTAACCCCATGCAGGTTCATTATATATTATATATGTTATGTACAGTATTATTTATATTATATATTAGGTCAGAGGTCACAGTGTGTCTCCTCTCTCTCTCAGACGGACGTCGACAACGACCTGGTGGGAGACGTGTGTGACACCAACCAAGACACGTATGTGTCATCAACCCTGTCTGTCTGTCTGCCTGTCTGACTGTCTGTCTCTCTCTCTCTCTCTCTCTGTCTGTCTGTCTGTCTCTCTCTGTCTCTCTCTCTGACCTGTCTGTCTGTCTGTCTGTCTGTCTCTCTCTCTGTCTCTCTCTCTGACCTGTCTGTCTGTCTGTCTCCCTCTCTGACCTGTCTGTCTCCACCATGGTTCAGTGAAGCAGTGTTGAACTTGTCTCACCTCAGGGACGGAGACGGTCTCCAGGACACCAGAGACAACTGTCCTGACGTCCCCAACAGTTCTCAGCTGGACTCTGACAACGACGGCCTCGGAGACGACTGTGACCATGACGACGACAACGACGGTGTCCTCGACGACCACGACAACTGTCGACTCATTGTCAACCCCAACCAGAAAGACTCCGACAGTAAACACCTGTCTCTCTCCCTCTGACTGTCTGTCTGACCTGTCTGTCTCTCTCTCTCTGACTGTCTCTCTGACCTGTCTGTCTGTCTCTCTCCGACCTGTCTCTCTCTCTGACCTGTCTCTCTCTCTCTGACTTGCCTCTGTCTCTCTCCATCCCTCTCTCCAACCTGTCTGTCTCTCGTCAGTGAATGGCGTGGGAGACGTCTGTGAGAACGACTTTGATAACGACGCCGTGATGGATTTGATTGACGTGTGTCCAGAGAGCGCCGAGGTCACACTGACGGACTTCAGAGCCTATCAGACGGTTGTCCTTGACCCGGAGGGCGACGCCCAGATCGACCCCAACTGGGTGGTGCTGAACCAGGTGACCTGACTCACTGTGATTGGTTGGTAGAGCAGGGCGAGTGTAAGACTGAAACATTCCATCACGTGATTTGTGACATCACTCTGGTGAGGTTACGTGTAGTGGGCGGAGTCAGATTTACCATCGTTGCCGTGGATGTGATGGTTGTAAAGCTGTTGTCTCTCTTCAGGGGATGGAGATTGTCCAGACGATGAACAGCGACCCCGGTCTCGCCGTGGGTACGTGTTTCTACCTGACTCTTTGTTACATTGTTTCCGACCTTCAGTCCTCAGTCGTGGTCCCGGCGCTGACCGTCTGCCCTGCGTCTGTCTGCAGGCTACACCGCGTTTAACGGCGTCGACTTCGAGGGAACCTTTCACATCAACACGGTGACGGACGACGACTACGCCGGCTTCATCTTTGGTTACCAGGACTCGTCGAGTTTCTACGTGGTGATGTGGAAGCAGACGCAGCAGACGTACTGGCAGTCCAACCCCTTCAAGGCCACGGCCCAGCCCGCCCTGCAGCTCAAGGTTTTTGCTCCATGTTCTTCTGCTGCTCCCGTGTGGCATAAATGAAAACACCAAACCTGCAGGTGGTTGTTGACCAGTCTGGCCGAGTACTTCAGGAGGTTTCTGGTTTGAGCAGGTCTGACCCCTGTCCCCTGCTTGTCCTAGGAATGAGCGTGAGTGATGCAGAAGCTGGATGAATACTTTTGTCCCTATGTCCATCTTGCAGGCGGTGAAGTCTCGAACCGGACCAGGTGAGTTCCTGAGGAACGCTCTGTGGCACACTGGAGACACACCTGGAGAGGTGAAGCTGCTCTGGAAGGACCCACGGAACGTCGGCTGGAAGGACAAAACCTCGTACCGCTGGCAGCTGAGCCACCGGCCGCAGGTTGGGTACATCAGGTAGGACCCTGAACCAGACCTGCAGTAGACCCTGAACCAGACCTGCAGCAGGA
>NC_061524.1:19672500-19675000 GCF_022379125.1 Scophthalmus maximus | reverse complement strand
TGAAGCCGCTCTTTACTTTCAAAGTGTTGATCAGTGTCATGGACATGGAACCACAGAACCATGGAACCACAGAACCACTGAACCACGGAACTATGGAACCACAGAACCACTGAACCACGGAACCACAGAACCACGGAACCATGGAACCACAGAACCATGGAACCACAGAACCACAGAACCACTGAACCACGGAACCATGGAACCACAGAACCATGGAACCACAGAACCACTGAACCACGGAACCATGGAACCACAGAACCATGGAACCACGGAACCATGGAACCACAGAACCATGGAACCACAGAACCACTGAACCACGGAACCATGGAACCACAGAACCACTGAACCACGGAACCATGGAACCACAGAACCACAGAACCACTGAACCACTGAACCACGGAACCATGGAACCACAGAACCACTGAACCACGGAACCATGGAACCACAGAACCATGGAACCACAGAACCATGGAACCACAGAACCACTGAACCACGGAACCATGGAACCACAGAACCATGGAACCACAGAACCATGGAACCACAAAACCATGGAACCATGGAACCACAGAACCATGGAACCACAGAACCACGGAACCATGGAACCACAAAACCATGGAACCATGGAACCACAGTACCATGGAACCACAGAACCACTGAACCACAGAACCACAAAACCATGGAACCACGGAACTACAGAACCACAGAACAAAGTCTGATACAGGGAAGACGCCTCAGACCTGCTGAGACCAACTGCCTGGAACTTCTCCTGGAATTTCTTTGGAGCATTTCTTTAAACATTTCCTCAAACATTTCCAGGAATACTTCCTGCAGTATTCCCTCGGCGCTGATGGACCAGATAAGACTGAAGAAGATAAGAAGCAGATTCAAGTATTGTTGTGTCACAGTCAGAGTTTCACTGTGAAATGTAACGGAGAAGTACAAAGTACAGAGTACAGAGTAAAAAGTACATAGTAGAGAGTAAATACTGCAGTAATGTACAGTACCTCATGTTTTTCATGCTGCAGCCACTGTGTCTGTGCGTGCGTGTGAGAGAGTGTGTGTGTGTGTGTGTGTGTGTGTGTGTGTGTGTGTGTGTGTGTGTGTGTGTGTGAGTGTGAGTGTGTGTGTGTGAGTGTGTTTGTCTGTGTGAGAGAGTGTGTGTGTGTGAGTGTGAGAGAGTGTGTGTGTGCGTGTGAGTGTGTTTGTGTCTGTGTGAGAGAGTGTGTGTTTGTGTGTGTGTGTGTGTGTGTGTGTGAGTGTGTGTGTTTGTGTCTGTGTGAGAGAGTGTGTGTGTGTGTGTGTGTGTGTGTGTGTGTGTGTGTGTGAGACAGTGTGTGTGTGAGTGTGTGTGTGTGTGTGTGTGTGTGAGAGAGTGTGTGTGTTTGTGAGTGTGACAGTTGTCGAGCTGCAGCTGCTGGTTCTTGGTGATTTATTTAGAAACGACTGAGGCTCAGTCGTCAGCTGTGAACGAACCACGAGCCAAAAACCAGAACCAGAGGAGGACACTGCAGACCGGGACAGACCGGGACACAGATTCCTGAAAGTTCTGGATTGACCCGGAGAGTCTCCAGGACTCCTGCAGGACGGACCGAGGACATGGACGGACTGTGGTCCTGAACCCGTTGGAGGTAAGAGACTGACATGGTCTGGACCCTGGTTCTACAGAGAGAGACTCCATCTCCCATCAGCCCCTGCTCTGAGGCAGGATGGCTCCGACACATTCACTTTTATTTTTCTTCTCAATTATTTGAGATTATAAAACACGACAACGTTGAGGATTTAACAGAGAAACAGTGAATGCTACCATTCTTTGTGCTAAGCTAGGCTAACAGTTCCCCTTGTTATCATTGTTTTGATTGTCGTTGTGTGTGTGTGTGTGTGTGTGTGTGTGTAACTCTGGGGGCAACTGGTGTTTAAATTTAGCTTAAATAACTGTCAGTCACACACACACACAGGTCAGAGGTCAGCTGACTTGTGTGTTTGTTGTGTCTCTGATTCAGTTTAAAGGAACAGTCGACATGTTGGAGACTCACATCAACAACACACACTCAGAGCCTGTAGGTCAGAGGTCACAGAAGGTCAGGTGATGTTCATGACGGCAGGTAGTGTTTACTTTGGCTCCTCCCACATCACATTATAGATGATCGTCATCTGTTGGACATTTTATGTAACAGCTACAGAAACATACTATGTATATATTATCATACGTATACGTATATCATACGTATTCTAACGTTTGCTAACATTAGCCTTCTAGCTAAGGTTACATAGCCATTCTGACCCCACCCTCTCTGACCCCGCCCCCTCAGAGCGGCGCTGGTTTCTGTGAACCTGCCCCGGATTCAGTCTGATGATGGAGCCCAGTTCTGCTGTCACAGCGTTACCATGGAAACACTGCATCCACCTGACTGTGCTGCTGGTCCAGCTGAGTTTACCTGAAGGTACGTACACACACACACACACACACACACACACATTTGTACTTGACATGACCTTGACT
>NC_061524.1:19657500-19665000 GCF_022379125.1 Scophthalmus maximus | reverse complement strand
CAGGACCGTCAGACCAGACCTGAACCGTCAGACCAGGACAATCAGACCTGAACCGTCAGACCAGGACAATCAGACCTGAACCGTCAGACCAGGACAATCAGACCTGAACCGTCAGACCAGACCTGAACCGTCAGACCAGGACAATCAGACCAGGACCGTCAGACCAGACCTGAACCGTCAGACCAGGACAATCAGACCAGGACCGTCCGACCTGAACCGTCAGACCAGGACAATCAGACCAGGACCGTCAGACTAGACCTGAACCGTCAGACCAGGACAATCAGACCTGAACCGTCAGACCAGACCTGAACCGTCAGACCAGGACAATCAGACCAGGACCGTCAGACCAGACCTGAACCGTCAGACCAGGACAATCAGACCTGAACCGTCAGACCAGGACAATCAGACCAGGACCGTCCGACCTGAACCGTCAGACCAGGACAATCAGACCAGGACCGTCAGACCAGACCTGAACCGTCAGACCAGGACAATCAGACCTGAACCGTCAGACCAGACCTGAACCGTCAGACCAGGACAATCAGACCAGGACCGTCAGACCAGACCTGAACCGTCAGACCAGGACAATCAGACCTGGACCGTCAGACCAGGACAATCAGACCTGAACCGTCAGACCAGGACCGTCAGACCAGGACAATCAGACCTGAACCGTCAGACCAGGACAATCAGACCAGGACCGTCAGACCAGACCTGAACCGTCAGACCAGGACAATCAGACCTGGACCGTCAGACCAGGACAATCAGACCTGAACCGTCAGACCAGGACAATCAGACCAGGACCGTCAGACCAGACCTGAACCGTCAGACCAGGACAATCAGACCAGGACCGTCAGACCAGGACAATCAGACCTGAACCGTCAGACCAGGACAATCAGACCAGGACAATCAGACCAGGACAATCAGACCAGGACCGTCAGATTTGCGTCGGACAAGTGAGTTCTAACCTGAGGTTTTGATATATTAAAAATATATATTCGTGGCTTTAAGAACCAAAACCATCCCCATCTGGTTTTATATCGCTTTGGGTCTATGAAAAGCACTTTGAAAATTAAATATATTATTATTATATCTCTGTTTAAGGAGCTATGCAAAGAAAAAGGTCAACTTTGGCATGTCTAATAATATGTTATGTGCCTCTCTTCTGATTGGCCGACTGTTTTCTGAGTGCTTTCTGGGAATCTCAATTTTGACAATATTGGCCCTTTAACCTCTCCTCTCCTCTTTGCAGTGCATTGTGGGTACCTGATCCTCCTGTTCCTGGGATTGTTGGCGGAGCTTGCTGCAGGTAGAGCGTTAGCAGAGGACACGTCGAGCACAGACCCTGAACTACAGAGTGTCATCGAGGACCTGCAGGCGGCGCTGCAGGTCTACAGCAGCGTCCTTAGAGAGACGGTGAGACGCCGCAGACCACATGTGGGTCACGTGACAAGTCTGACTGAATCACCTGCTTTTATTCTGACTGAAGCTTTATGTCTTTGTGCCGCAGAGTTTCCTCAGAGATTTTCCCGTCCAGCGATGCGGCCACGATGCTGCTCACTTGCACCAGGTGAGTCTCACGTCACACTGCCCCCTGCAGCCTGCACTCCTCATTACACTACACTGACACTGCCACAGCAGAGCCGTGAGACTGACTCTAGACTAACAAGGAAATATTAATGTCATATATGTGACATGTATCAGCACATGTATGTTCATGTGTGTGTTCACATGTATGTTCACGTTTGTGTTCACGTGTATGTTCACGTGTGTGTTCACCTCTGTGTTCACGTGTGTGTTCACATGTATGTTCACGTGTGTGTTCACGTGTATGTTCACGTGTGTGTTCACGTGTATGTTCACATGTATGTTCACGTGTGTGTTCACGTGTATGTTCACGTGTGTGTTCACGTGTATGTTCACGTGTGTGTTCACGTGTGTGTTCACGTGTATGTTCACATGTATGTTCACGTGTGTGTTCACGTGTATGTTCACGTGTGTGTTCACGTGTATGTTCACGTGTGTGTTCACTTGTATGTACACGTGTGTGTTCACCTGTATGTTCATGTGTATGTTCACCTGTATGTTCACCTGTATGTTCACCTGTATGTTCACGTGTGTGTTCACGTGTATGTTCACGTGTGTTCACGTGTATGTTCACGTGTGTTCATGTGTATGTTCACTTGTATGTTCACGTGTGTGTTCACCTGTATGTTCACGTGTATGTTCACGTGTGTGTTCACTTGTATGTACACGTGTGTGTTCACCTGTATGTTCACGTGTATGTTCACTTGTATGTTCACGTGTGTGTTCACCTGTATGTTCACGTGTATGTTCACGTGTGTGTTCACTTGTATGTACACGTGTGTGTTCACCTGTATGTACACGTGTGTGTTCACCTGTATGTTCACGTGTGTGTTCACGTGTGTTCACGTGTATGTTCACGTGTGTTCATGTGTATGTTCACTTGTATGTACACGTGTGTGTTCACCTGTGTGTTCACGTGTATGTTCACTTGTATGTTCACGTGTGTGTTCACGTGTGTGTTCACCTGTATGTACACGTGTATGTACACGTGTATGTTCACGTGTATGTTCAGGTGTGTGTTCACTTGTATGTACACGTGTGTGTTCACCTGTATGTTCACGTGTGTGTTCACGTGTGTGTTCACCTGTATGTTCACGTGTGTGTTCACGTGTGTGTTCACCTGTATGTACACGTGTATGTTCACGTGTATGTTCACGTGTGTGTTCACTTGTATGTACACGTGTGTGTTCACCTGTATGTTCACGTGTGTGTTCACGTGTATGTTCACGTGTGTGTTCACGTGTATGTTCACATGTGTGTCCACGTGTATGTTCACGTGTATGTTCACGTGTATGTTCACCTGTATGTTCACGTGTGTTCACGTGTATGTTCACTTGTATGTTCACCTGTGTGTTCACCTCTATGTTCACCTGTATGTTCACCTGTATGTTCACGTGTGTGTTCACGTGTGTGTTCACCTGTATGTTCACCTGTATGTTCACGTGTATGTTCACCTCTATGTTCACCTGTATGTTCACCTGTATGTTCACCTGTATGTTCACGTGTGTGTTCACGTGTGTGTTCACCTGTATGTTCACCTGTATGTTCACCTGTATGTTCACGTGTGTGTTCACGTGTATGTTCACCTGTATGTTCACGTGTGTGTTCACGTGTGTGTTCACCTGTATGTTCATGTGTGTGTTCACATGTGTGTTCACGTGTATGTTCACGTGTATGTTCACGTGTGTGTTCACCTGTGTGTTCACCTGTATGTTCACCTGTATGTTCACCTGTATGTTCACCTGTATGTTCACGTGTGTGTTCACGTGTGTGTTCACCTGTATGTTCACCTGTATGTTCACGTGTGTGTTCACGTGTGTGTTCACCTGTATGTTCACGTGTGTGTTCACATGTGTGTTCACGTGTATGTTCACGTGTATGTTCACGTGTATGTTCACGTGTGTGTTCACCTGTGTGTTCACCTGTATGTTCACCTGTATGTTCACCTGTATGTTCACGTGTGTGTTCACGTGTATGTTCACCTGTATGTTCACGTGTGTGTTCACGTGTGTGTTCACCTGTATGTTCACGTGTGTGTTCACGTGTATGTTCACCTCTATGTTCACCTGTATGTTCACCTGTATGTTCACCTGTATGTTCACCTGTATGTTCACTTGTGTGTTCACGTGTGTGTTCACGTGTATGTTCACCTGTGTGTTCACCTGTATGTTCACGTGTGTGTTCACGTGTATGTTCACCTGTGTGTTCACCTGTATGTTCACGTGTGTGTTCACGTGTGTGTTCACCTGTATGTTCACCTGTGTGTTCACCTGTATGTTCACGTGTGTGTTCACGTGTATGTTCACCTGTATGTTCACGTGTGTGTTCACATGTGTGTTCACGTGTATGTTCACGTGTATGTTCACGTGTATGTTCACGTGTGTGTTCACATGTGTGTTCACGTGTATGTTCACGTGTATGTTCACGTGTGTGTTCACCTGTGTGTTCACGTGTGTGTTCACGTGTGTGTTCACCTGTATGTTCACGTGTGTGTTCACATGTGTGTTCACGTGTATGTTCACGTGTATGTTCACGTGTATGTTCACGTGTGTGTTCACCTGTGTGTTCACCTGTATGTTCACCTGTATGTTCACGTGTGTGTTCACGTGTGTGTTCACCTGTATGTTCACCTGTATGTTCACCTGTATGTTCACGTGTGTGTTCACGTGTGTGTTCACCTGTATGTTCACGTGTGTGTTCACATGTGTGTTCACGTGTATGTTCACGTGTATGTTCACGTGTGTGTTCACCTGTGTGTTCACCTGTATGTTCACCTGTATGTTCACCTGTATGTTCACGTGTGTGTTCACGTGTATGTTCACCTGTATGTTCACGTGTATGTTCACGTGTGTGTTCACCTGTGTGTTCACCTGTGTGTTCACCTGTATGTTCACCTGTATGTTCACCTGTGTGTTCACGTGTGTGTTCACCTGTATGTTCACGTGTGTGTTCACCTGTATGTACACATGTATGTTCACGTGTGTGTTCACGTGTGTGTTCACCTGTATGTTCACGTATGATGTGTTCACCTGTATGTTCACCTGTATGTTCACGTGTATGTTCACGTGTATGTTCACGTGTGTGTTCACATGTGTGTTCACGTGTATGTTCACGTGTATGTTCACGTGTGTGTTCACCTGTGTGTTCACGTGTGTGTTCACGTGTGTGTTCACCTGTATGTTCACGTGTGTGTTCACATGTGTGTTCACGTGTATGTTCACGTGTATGTTCACGTGTATGTTCACGTGTGTGTTCACCTGTGTGTTCACCTGTATGTTCACCTGTATGTTCACGTGTGTGTTCACGTGTGTGTTCACCTGTATGTTCACCTGTATGTTCACCTGTATGTTCACGTGTGTGTTCACGTGTGTGTTCACCTGTATGTTCACGTGTGTGTTCACATGTGTGTTCACGTGTATGTTCACGTGTATGTTCACGTGTGTGTTCACCTGTGTGTTCACCTGTATGTTCACCTGTATGTTCACCTGTATGTTCACGTGTGTGTTCACGTGTATGTTCACCTGTATGTTCACGTGTATGTTCACGTGTGTGTTCACCTGTGTGTTCACCTGTGTGTTCACCTGTATGTTCACCTGTATGTTCACCTGTGTGTTCACGTGTGTGTTCACCTGTATGTTCACGTGTGTGTTCACCTGTATGTACACATGTATGTTCACGTGTGTGTTCACGTGTGTGTTCACCTGTATGTTCACGTATGATGTGTTCACCTGTATGTTCACCTGTATGTTCAGGTGTGTGTTCACCTGTATGTTCACGTGTATGTTCACGTGAGTGTTCACGTGTATGTTCACGTGTGTGTTCACGTGTGTGTTCACGAGTGTGTTCACCTGTATGTTCACCTGTATGTTCACATGTATGTTCACGTGTGTGTTCACCTGTGTGTTCACTTGTATGTTCACTTGTATGTTCACGTGTATTTTCACCAGTATGTTCATGTGTGTGTTCACCTGTATGTTCACATGTGTGTTCACGTGAGTGTTCACGTGTATGTTCACCTGTATGTTCACGTGTGTGTTCACGTGTGTGTTCACGTGTGTGTTCACCAGTATGTTCATGTGTGTGTTCACCTGTATGTTCACCTGTATGTTCATGTGTGTGTTCACCTGTATGTTCACCTGTATGTTCACGTGTGTGTTCACGTGTGTGTTCACCTGTATGTTCACGTGTGTGTTCACGTGTGTGTTCACCTGTATGTTCACGTGTGTGTTCACGTGTGTGTTCACGTGTGTGTTCACCTGTATGTTCACGTGTGTGTTCACCTGTATGTTCACCTGTATGTTCACGTGTGTGTTCACGTGTGTGTTCACGTGTGTGTTCACCAGTATGTTCACGTGTGTGTTCACCTGTATGTTCACGTGTGTGTTCACCTGTATGTTCACGTGTGTGTTCACGTGTGTGTTCACGTGTATTTTCACCAGTATGTTCACGTGTGTGTTCACCTGTATGTTCACGTGTGTGTTCACCTGTATGTTCACGTGTGTGTTCACCTGTATGTTCACGTGTGTGTTCACTAGTATGTTCACGTGTTCCCTCTGCAGAGATCACAGCTGCTACTCAGACTGTCTCACTACCACACGTGTGCAGAGCAGCTGGCGCCTGTTGCCCCCGACGACGCCACGTGTCGGGTCGTCACCCTGAACAATGACCTGCTGCAACACCTGGTCAGTATCCAGCTCTCTGATTGGTCGATTCACACAGGGGAGAAGGGAGCGAGGATGGAGGCAAGGAAGGAAGGATGGAAGGAATGAAGGAGGGAGGGAAGGAATGAAGGAGGGAGGGAGGGAGGGTAGGATGGATGGAAGGGGGAAGGGGGGAAGGAAGGAAAGGGGGATGGAAGGAAGGAAGGAGGGAAGGGGGGAAGGAAGGAATCAAGGAAGGAATGAAGGAGGGAGGGAGTGTAGGAAGGAAGGAAGGAAGGAAGGAAGGAGGGAGTGAAGGAAGGAAGGAAGGAAGGAAGGAGGGAGTGAAGGAAGGAAGGAGGTAAGGAAGGAGGAAGGAATGAAGGAGGCAAGGAAGGAGGCAAGGTATGAAGAAAGGAAGGAGGGAGGGAGGGAGGGAGGGAGGAAAGGAAGGAGGGAAGGAAGGATGGAGGGAATGAAGGAGGGAAGGAAGGAAGCAAGTAAGGAGTGAAGGAAGGATGGAGGGAATGAAGGAGGGAAGGAAGGAAGCAAGGAAGGAGTGAAGGAAGGAAGGAGGGAACGAGGGAAAGAAGATGAAAAAGGGTGAAAAGGAGAGAAAACTAACAAATGAAAATAACCCTGTTGATTATATATATATTGTGTGTGTGTTATTCCAGGATGGACCGCACCAGGACTCTCCAGTGTGCCCTTCCTCCTCCTCCTCCTCTCCTCCATCAGACTTTGACTCTGTGCGTAAATCTCTCCAGTGTGTTCACTGCTGGATCCAGCAGGTGGCAGCACTGCACCGATAACACACACACACACACACACACGTCTATTTTTTATTAAATAAGTCATAAAGATGTTTTATATTTGTATCATGTTTCACATATTTAATTATTTTATCTTTCTCTCTGACACATTATTATCATCTATTTATTTATTTATTTATTATTATATGATATTTATGACTATTATGTGTTTGCTGTCATTCTCTGTGTGAACACCAGGGGCAACCTCTGTGTTTTTAAAGATATTTATAATGTTTGAACTGTTTTCTGCTCAGAAACATTTCAATAAAGTTTTGTCTGTTGTGATGGAGGCGAGCGCAGCGCCCCCCTCAGGCTGCAGACAGAATCAAATCACTTCACTGTGATGTTTCATTTCCTGTTTCATAATCACATCTACGGAAGTGCATCGCATTCACTGAATAAAAAAAATCAATCTTAAAATTAGGAGATACTGAGATCTCTAACTGTTGATAACACAAGACAGTGAG
>NC_061524.1:19597500-19652500 GCF_022379125.1 Scophthalmus maximus | reverse complement strand
ACAGTCAGACAGACAGTCAGTTAGACAGTCAGACAGGCAGGCAGGCAGGCAGGCAGTCAGTCAGTCAGTGAGTAAGACAGGCAGAGAGACAGAGAGCGGACAGACAGACAGAAAGACAGACAGCCATCAGTCAGTCATCAGTCAGTCAGACAGACAGTCAGACAGTGAGTCAGTCAGTCAGTCAGTCAGTCAGACAAAGAGTCAGACAGACAGTAAGTCAGTCAGTCAGTCAGTCAGTCAGACAGAGAGTCAGACAGTCAGTCAGTCAGACAGACAGGCAGGCAGGCAGTGAGTAAGTCAGTCAGTCAGACAGGCAGAGAGAAAGAGACTGGAAAGACAGAGAGACAGACAGACAAACAAACAGACAGTCAGTCAGTCAGGCAGTCAGACAGTCAGACAGACAGAGAGACAGACAGACAGTCAGTCAGTTAGACAGGCAGGCAGGCAGGCAGGCAGTTAGTCAGTTCGTCAGTCAGTCAGTCAGTCAGTCAGTCAGTCAGACAGACAGTCAGACAGCAAGTCAGTCAGTCAGTCAGTCAGTCAGACAGAGAGTCAGACAGTCAGTCAGTCAGACAGGCAGGCAGGCAGTGAGTAAGTCAGTCAGTCCGACAGGCAGAGAGAAAGAGAGTGGAAAGACAGACAGACAGACAGTCAGTCAGTCAGTCAGGCAGTCAGACAGTCAGACAGACAGAGAGACAGACAGACAAACAAACAGACAGTCAGTCAGTCAGTCAGGCAGTCAGACAGTCAGACAGACAGAGAGACAGGCAGACAGTCAGTCAGTTAGACAGGCAGGCAGGCAGGAAGGCAGTTAGTCAGTTAGTCAGTTAGTCAGTCAGTCAGTCAGACATTGAGTCAGACAGACAGTCAGTCAGTCAGTCAGACAGACAGACAGACAGTCAGTCAGTCAGTCAGACAGACAGTCAGACAGAAAGTCAGTCAGGCAGTCAGTCAGACAAAGAGTCAGACAGACAGACAGTCAGTCAGACAGTCAGTCAGTCAGTCAGTCAGTCAGTCAGTCAGTCAGAGAGTCAGACAGTCAGTCAGTCAGTCAGTCAGAGAGTCAGACAGTCAGTCAGACAGTCAATTAGTCAGTCAGTCAAACAGGCAGAGAGACAGAGAGCGGAAAGACAGACAGTCAGTTAGTCAGTCAGACAGTCAGTCAGTCAGACAAACAGGCAGTCAGTCAGTCAGTCAGTTATTCAGTCAGTCAGTCAGAGAGGAAGACAGTCAGTCAGACAGACAGGCAGTCAGTCAGTCAGTAAGTCAGACAGTCAGACAGTCAGTCAGACAGACAGGCAGTAAGTCAGACAGTCAGTCAGTAAGTCAGTCAGACAGACAGTCAGTTAGACAGTAAGTCAGTTAGACAGTAAGTCAGTCAGCCAGTAAGTCAGTCAGCCAGTCAGCCAGTAAGTCAGTCAGTCAGTCAGTCAGTCAGTCAGACAGACAGGCAGTAAGTCAGACAGTCAGACAGTCAGTCAGTCAGTAAGTCAGTCAGACAGAGAGTCAGACAGTCAGTCAGTCAGACAGTCAGACAGACAGTCAGTTAGACAGTAAGTCAGTCAGACAGTAAGTCAGTCAGCCAGTCAGTCAGTCAGTCAGTCAGACAGTCAGACAGTCAGTCAGTCAGTCAGTCAATCAGTCAGTCTGTCAGACAGAGAGACAGACCTGAAAACACACGTCACATGACCACTCAGGTGTAAACAGGAAGTAAATTGTCTCCTCTGCAGTCGGTTGCTTAGTAACAGGAAATCCTCTGGAGGAGGAGCAGCAGCGATGGTGAACAGGGAGGTTGCCCCCTAGAGGCTGCCGCTCTCATTACAACCCAACATGGGAACACATTCATATTATGTTAATATTCACCTGGACAAGCAGGAGGCCAACGACCATGGCGACGACGGTCACAGCATTCTCCTGCAGCCAATCACTGAGCGTCTGTTTACAGCCCTGCACAACACAACACACACATGATGTAACACACAACATCCTGTGTGCGTGTGCGTGTGTGTGTGTGCGCTTGCATGCGTATGTGTGTGTGTGTGTGTGTGTGTGTGTGTGCGTACCTGAACATATGAGCTGTTTCCTGGTCCGTACAGCGGCCGCATGACGTTCAGCTGCTCGTAGCACCAGGACGAGTTCACGCCGGCGTGAAACGAGCGGAAACAGGAACAGGGCAGAATGTGTGGACCAGTCAGGTTCAGACTGAGGATGTGAGAGTTCTTCAGCCAATCGGCAGGCCCCATCCTGCCACAGCACTTCCCCTGGCAACAGTCAATCAACCAATCACAACCCTTGTCCTTCAGTTAGTGAGTATGTAGTTACATCATAGATGAGACTCACATGATGCTGCACGTTGTCCATCAGTGAGTCGTCAGAGCTGCTGCCGTCATAGATCAAGATGATCTGATCCACTGCTGCGTCCAGGCTCTGTTCAATCTGATCACAACAACAGACAGTCAGTCATCAGGCATCAGTCAGTCATCAGTCAGTCATCAGTCAGTCAGTCATCACTCAGTCATCAGTCAGGCATCAGTCAGTCATCAGTCAGTCATCAGTCAGTCAGTCATCAGTCATCAGTCATCAGTCATCAGTCAATCATCAGTCATCAGTCAGTCATCAGTCAGTCATCAGTCAGTCATCAGTCAGTCAGTCATCACTCAGTCATCAGTCAGGCATCAGTCAGTCATCAGTCAGTCATCAGTCAGTCAGTCATCAGTCATCAGTCATCAGTCAGTCATCAGTCAGTCATCAGTCATCAGTCAGTCAGTCATCAGTCAGTCATCAGTCAGTCATCAGTCATCAGTCAGTCAGTCATCATTCATCAGTCAGTCATCAGTCAGTCATCAGTCAGTCAGTCATCACTCAGTCATCAGTCAGGCATCAGTCAGTCATCAGTCAGTCATCAGTCAGTCATCAGTCAGTCCGTCATCAGTCATCAGTCATCAGTCATCAGTCAATCATCAGTCATCAGTCAGTCATCAGTCAGTCATCAGTCAGTCATCAGTCAGTCATCAGTCATCAGTCAGCCATCAGTCATCAGTCATCAGTCAGTCATCAGTCATCAGTCATCAGTCAGTCATAAGTCATCAGTCATCAGTCATCAGTCATCAGTCATCAGTCATCAGTCATCAGTCAGTCATCAGTCATCAGTCAGTCAGTCATCAGTCATCAGTCATCAGTCAGTCAGTCATCAGTCATCAGTCATCAGTCATCAGTCATCAGTCAGTCATCAGTCATCAGTCAGTCATCAGTCAGTCAGTCATCACTCAGTCATCACTCAGGCATCAGTCAGTCATCAGTCAGTCATCAGTCAGTCAGTCATCAGTCATCAGTCATCAGTCATCAGTCATCAGTCATCAGTCATCAGTCATCAGTCAATCATCAGTCATCAGTCAGTCATCAGTCAGTCATCAGTCAGTCATCAGTCATCAGTCAGTCAGTCATCAGTCAGTCATCAGTCATCAGTCATCAGTCAGTCAGTCATCATTCATCAGTCAGTCATCAGTCAGTCATCAGTCAGTCAGTCAGTCAGTCATCAGTCAGTCATCAGGCATCAGTCAGTCATCAGGCATCAGTCAGTCATCAGTCAGTCAGTCAGTCATCAGTCATCAGTCAGTCATCAGTCATCAGTAATCCGTCATCAGTCAGTCATCAGTCAGTCATCAGTCATCAGTCAGTCAGTCATCAGTCAGTCATCAGGCATCAGTCAGTCATCAGTCAGTCATCAGTCATCAGTCATCTGTCATCAGTCATCAGTCATCAGTCAGTCAGTCATCAGTCAGTCATCAGTCAGTCATCAGTCAGTCATCAGGCATCAGGCATCAGTCAGTCAGTCAGTCATCAGTCATCAGTCATCAGTCATCAGTCATCAGTCAGTCGTCAGTCAGTCAGTCAGTCAGTCATCAGTCAGTCAGTCAGTCAGTCATCAGTCATCAGTCAGTCATCTGGCATCAGTCAGTCAGTCAGTCATCAGTCATCAGTCATCAGTCAGTCGTCAGTCAGTCAGTCAGTCAGTCAGTCAGTCAGTCATCAGTCAGTCATCAGGCATCAGTCAGTCAGTCGGTCATTAGTCATCAGTCATCAGTCATCAGTCAGTCATCAGGCATCAGTCAGTCATCAGGCATCAGTCAGTCATCAGGCATCAGTCATCAATCATATGTCATCAGTCAGTCATCAGTCAGTCATCAGGCATCAGTCAGTCAGTCGGTCATCAGTCATCAGTCATCAGTCATCAGTCAGTCATCAGGCATCAGTCAGTCATCAGTCAGTCATCAGGCATCAGTCAGTCATCAGGCAGCAGGCATCAGTCAGTCATCAGTCAGTCATCAGGCATCAGTCAGTCATCAGGCATCAGGCATCAGTCATCAATCATATGTCATCAGTCAGTCATCAGTCATCAGGCATCAGTCATCAATCATATGTCATCAGTCAGTCATCAGTCAGTCATCAGTCAGTCATCAGTCATCAGTCATCAGTCAGTCAGTCATCAGTCAGTCATCAGTCATCAGTCATCAGTCATCAGTCATCAGTCAGTCATCAGTCATCAGTCAGTCATCAGTCAGTCAGTCATCACTCAGTCATCAGTCAGGCATCAGTCAGTCATCGGTCAGTCATCAGTCAGTCAGTCATCAGTCATCAGTCATCAGTCATCAGTCATCAGTCATCAGTCATCAGTCAATCATCAGTCATCAGTCAGTCATCAGTCAGTCATCAGTCAGTCATCAGTCAGTCATCAGTCAGCCATCAGTCATCAGTCAGTCATCAGTCATCAGTCATCAGTCAGTCATAAGTCATCAGTCATCAGTCATCAGTCATCAGTCATCAGTCAGTCATCAGTCATCAGTCATCAGTCAGTCAGTCATCAGTCATCAGTCATCAGTCAGTCAGTCATCAGTCATCAGTCATCAGTCATCAGTCATCAGTCAGTCATCAGTCATCAGTCAGTCATCAGTCAGTCAGTCATCACTCAGTCATCAGTCAGGCATCAGTCAGTCATCAGTCAGTCATCAGTCAGTCAGTCATCAGTCATCAGTCATCAGTCATCAGTCATCAGTCATCAGTCATCAGTCAATCATCAGTCATCAGTCAGTCATCAGTCAGTCATCAGTCAGTCATCAGTCAGTCATCAGTCATCAGTCAGTCAGTCATCAGTCAGTCATCAGTCATCAGTCATCAGTCAGTCAGTCATCAGTCATCAGTCAGTCATCAGTCAGTCATCAGTCAGTCAGTCAGTCAGTCATCAGTCAGTCGTCAGGCATCAGTCAGTCATCAGGCATCAGTCAGTCATCAGTCAGTCAGTCAGTCATCAGTCATCAGTCAGTCATCAGTCATCAGTAATCCGTCATCAGTCAGTCATCAGTCAGTCATCAGTCAGTCATCAGTCAGTCAGTCATCAGTCAGTCATCAGGCATCAGTCAGTCATCAGTCAGTCATCAGTCATCAGTCATCTGTCATCAGTCATCAGTCATCAGTCAGTCAGTCATCAGTCAGTCATCAGTCAGTCATCAGGCATCAGGCATCAGTCAGTCAGTCAGTCATCAGTCATCAGTCATCAGTCATCAGTCATCAGTCATCAGTCATCAGTCATCAGTCAGTCGTCAGTCAGTCAGTCAGTCAGTCATCAGTCAGTCAGTCAGTCAGTCAGTCATCAGTCATCAGTCAGTCATCTGGCATCAGTCAGTCAGTCAGTCATCAGTCATCAGTCATCAGTCAGTCGTCAGTCAGTCAGTCAGTCAGTCAGTCAGTCAGTCAGTCATCAGTCAGTCATCAGGCATCAGTCAGTCAGTCGGTCATTAGTCATCAGTCATCAGTCATCAGTCAGTCATCAGGCATCAGTCAGTCATCAGCCATCAGTCAGTCATCAGGCATCAGTCATCAATCATATGTCATCAGTCAGTCATCAGTCATCGGTCATCAGTCATCAATCATATGTCATCAGTCAGTCATCAGTCAGTCATCAGGCATCAGTCAGTCAGTCGGTCATCAGTCATCAGTCATCAGTCATCAGTCAGTCATCAGGCATCAGTCAGTCATCAGTCAGTCATCAGGCATCAGTCAGTCATCAGGCAGCAGGCATCAGTCAGTCATCAGTCAGTCATCAGGCATCAGTCAGTCATCAGGCATCAGTCATATGTCATCAGTCAGTCATCAGTCATCAGGCATCAGTCATCAATCATATGTCATCAGTCAGTCATCAGTCAGTCATCAGTCATCAGTCATCAGTCATCAGTCATCACTCATCACTCATCAGTCAGTCATCAGTCATCAGTCAGTCAGTCAGTCATCAGTCATCAGTCATCAGTCATCAGTCATCAGTCAGTCAGTCATCAGTCAGTCATCAGGCATCAGTCAGTCATCAGGCATCAGTCAGTCATCAGTCAGTCAGTCAGTCAGTCAGTCAGTCAGTCATCAGTCAGTCAGTCATCAGTCATCAGTCATCATTCATCAGTCATCAGTCATCAGTCATCAGTCAGTCATCAGTCATCAGTCAGTCAGTCAGTCATCAGTCATCAGTCAGTCATCAGTCAGTCAGTCAGTCATCAGTCATCAGTCATCAGTCAGTCATCAGTCAGTCATTAGTCAGTCTTCAGGCATCAGTCAGTCATCAGTCAGTCATCAGTCATCAGTCATCAGTCATCAGTCAGTCATCAGGCATCAGTCAGTCAGTCAGTCATCAGTCAGTCATCAGGCATCAGTCAGTCAGTCAGTCATCAGTCAGTCATCAGTCAGTCAGTCAGTCAGTCAGTCATCAGTCAGTCATCAGGCATCAGTCAGTCAGTCGGTCATCAGTCAGTCAGTCATCAGTCATCAGTCATCAGTCATCAGTCATCAGTCATCAGTCAGTCATCAGTCAGTCATCAGTCAGTCATCAGTCAGTCAGTCATCAGTCAGTCAGTCAGACAGGCAGGCAGTCAGACAGACAGACAGACAGACAGACAGTCAGTCAGTCAGACAGTCAGTCAGTCAGTCGTCAGTCAGTCAGTCAGTCAGTCAGTCAGTCATCAGTCAGTCATCAGACATCAGTCAGTCAGTCGGTCATTAGTCATCAGTCATCAGTCATCAGTCAGTCATCAGGCATCAGTCAGTCATCAGGCATCAGTCAGTCATCAGGCATCAGTCATCAATCATATGTCATCAGTCAGTCATCAGTCATCGGTCATCAGTCATCAATCATATGTCATCAGTCAGTCATCAGTCAGTCATCAGGCATCAGTCAGTCAGTCGGTCATCAGTCATCAGTCATCAGTCATCAGTCAGTCATCAGGCATCAGTCAGTCATCAGTCAGTCATCAGGCATCAGTCAGTCATCAGGCATCAGGCATCAGTCAGTCATCAGTCAGTCATCAGGCATCAGTCAGTCATCAGGCATCAGGCATCAGTCATCAATCATATGTCATCAGTCAGTCATCAGTCATCAGGCATCAGTCATCAATCATATGTCATCAGTCAGTCATCAGTCAGTCATCAGTCATCAGTCATCACTCATCAGTCATCAGTCAGTCATCAGTCATCAGTCAGTCATCAGTCATCAGTCATCAGTCATCAGTCAGTCAGTCATCAGTCAGTCATCAGGCATCAGTCAGTCATCAGGCATCAGTCAGTCATCAGTCAGTCAGTCAGTCAGTCAGTCAGTCAGTCAGTCATCAGTCAGTCATCAGTCAGTCAGTCATCAGTCATCAGTCATCAGTCATCATTCATCAGTCATCAGTCATCAGTCATCAGTCAGTCATCAGGCATCAGTCAGTCAGTCAGTCATCAGTCAGTCATCAGGCATCAGTCAGTCAGTCGGTCATCAGTCAGTCAGTCATCAGTCATCAGTCATCAGTCATCAGTCATCAGTCATCAGTCATCAGTCAGTCATCAGTCAGTCATCAGTCAGTCATCAGTCAGTCAGTCATCAGTCAGTCAGTCAGACAGGCAGGCAGTCAGACAGACAGACAGACAGACAGACAGTCAGTCAGTCAGACAGTCAGTCAGTCAGTCGTCAGTCAGTCAGTCAGTCAGTCAGTCAGTCATCAGTCAGTCATCAGACATCAGTCAGTCAGTCGGTCATTAGTCATCAGTCATCAGTCATCAGTCAGTCATCAGGCATCAGTCAGTCATCAGGCATCAGTCAGTCATCAGGCATCAGTCATCAATCATATGTCATCAGTCAGTCATCAGTCATCGGTCATCAGTCATCAATCATATGTCATCAGTCAGTCATCAGTCAGTCATCAGGCATCAGTCAGTCAGTCGGTCATCAGTCATCAGTCATCAGTCATCAGTCAGTCATCAGGCATCAGTCAGTCATCAGTCAGTCATCAGGCATCAGTCAGTCATCAGGCATCAGGCATCAGTCAGTCATCAGTCAGTCATCAGGCATCAGTCAGTCATCAGGCATCAGGCATCAGTCATCAATCATATGTCATCAGTCAGTCATCAGTCATCAGGCATCAGTCATCAATCATATGTCATCAGTCAGTCATCAGTCAGTCATCAGTCATCAGTCATCACTCATCAGTCATCAGTCAGTCATCAGTCATCAGTCAGTCAGTCAGTCATCAGTCATCAGTCATCAGTCATCAGTCATCAGTCAGTCAGTCATCAGTCAGTCATCAGGCATCAGTCAGTCATCAGGCATCAGTCAGTCATCAGTCAGTCAGTCAGTCAGTCAGTCAGTCAGTCAGTCATCAGTCAGTCATCAGTCAGTCAGTCATCAGTCATCAGTCATCAGTCATCATTCATCAGTCATCAGTCATCAGTCATCAGTCAGTCATCAGGCATCAGTCAGTCAGTCAGTCATCAGTCAGTCATCAGGCATCAGTCAGTCAGTCAGTCATCAGTCAGTCATCAGTCAGTCAGTCAGTCAGTCAGTCAGTCATCAGTCAGTCATCAGGCATCAGTCAGTCAGTCGGTCATCAGTCAGTCAGTCATCAGTCATCAGTCATCAGTCATCAGTCATCAGTCAGTCATCAGTCAGTCATCAGTCAGTCATCAGTCAGTCAGTCATCAGTCAGTCAGTCAGACAGGCAGGCAGTCAGACAGACAGACAGACAGACAGACAGTCAGTCAGTCAGACAGTCAGTCAGTCAGTCAGTCAGTCAGTCAGTCAGTCAGTCAGTCAGTCAGTCAGACAGGCAGGCAGTCAGGCAGGCAGTCAGTCAGTCATCAGTCATCAGTTATCAGTCAGTCATCAGTCATCAGTCATCACTCAGTCAGTCAGTCAGTCAGACAGTCAGTAATCAGTCAGTCAGTCATCAGTCATCAGTCACACAATCAGTCAGTCAGTCAACAGTCAGTCAGTCAGACAGTCAGTCAGTCAGTCAGTCAGTCAGACAGTCAGTAATCAGTCAGTCAGTCATCAGTCATCAGTCATCAGTCACACAGTCAGTCAGTCAGTCAACAGTCAGTCAGTCAGACAGTCAGTCAGTCAGTCAGACAGTCAGTAATCAGTCAGTCAGTCATCAGTCATCAGTCATCAGTCACACAGTCAGTCAGTCAGTCAACAGTCAGTCAGTCAGACAGTCAGTCATCAGTCAGTCAGTAATCAGTCAGTCAGTCAGTCAGTCATCAGTCATCAGTCATCAGTCATCAGTCACAAAGTCAGTCAGTCATCAGTCAGTCAGTCAGTCAGTCAGTAATCAGTCAGTCAGTCAGACATAAAGTACAACATGAACATCATGAACCATAAACTGTTTACTGACGTTATGAATAAGTCATCTTCTCATTGACTTCTATAGATTAACAGATGAATTATTTTAGTTATTATTTCATATAGTATGAAATGATGCATCACTGTGTCACAAGTGTCATTTTAACTTCAATGAGGATTAAAAGTGTGAGAGCTCTCTATCTGTAATAGATGCATCATATTTATCAAGCCTGGAATATGTTTTGTATATAAAGTCTCAATCTGTAGAATCTCAAGCTGCCACATCAGCAGTGGAGTAAAACGTCTCTGTTGTGGAACACAAATAGAATATATATATATATATATATATATATATATATATATATATATATATATATATATATTCAGATGAAACACAGACATGTATTATTGTACCTATTACAGTACAGTATTTGCGTAAATGTAAGCATTTCTGTCTTTGCTCAGATGATGTGTCATAGCCACTGGTATCTGCAGTTGTTCTCTTGAGGTTCTTTATAGAACGGTTCTGTGTTCTCACCTTGTTTCTGTTGAGGAGCAGCAGCAGTGTGACGAACAGCTGACCCAGCACCAGGATGACGAGGAAGCCCAGGTACTGAGGAGGAGGAGGAGCCGAGCAAAGTTCATTTGGTCAGCACTCACGTCGAGTTACCATGGCAACATAGGTGTAATACCAGCTGATATATTTTAGTGCTAGACCAGGTGTTATAATACTGGGAGCTCAAATCAAGCGATCTGATTGGTTCATAGCCGTGAGCGATACCACGGCTATGACGTCGAATCAGTTTGCACAGGTCCGTATCCCTCCGTGACTCAGGAAGTAGCGACGTGAGCAGACGAGAGCAGACGTCAGTAGACGTGAGTAGCACTATGGAGTAGCTACTGAGGGAGGTTGAGGAAACTCCGAGACCTCAAAGCACAAGGTCAGCTTACGAACTTAATAAGCAGGTGAACCCAACTCCCGTCTCGTAGCCTTCTTACTGAGGAACGCTACAGTGTGTTGCATAGCAACCGCCGTGCACTGCAGGCAGCCAGTAGGGACTACTACTAGAAAATTGTAGTGTGTCTTTGACTTTCATTTCGCCATAGTTGTAACCGTTATATAAAAGCAACAGCTCACTTCACGCCGTGGTATTCGCTCATTGTACCACAGTGAAGGGGGTCGCCAGCTGAACAACGCCCCTTACCTGTGGTATAATGAGTATATACATCGGACTGTCGTGGGCTTTTGCTTAATTATAAGTTATAAGTGCTATAGGTGTTATACCAGGTGTTATACCAGGTTTTACAAGTGCTATAGGTGTTATACCAGGTGTTGTACCAGGTGTTATACCAGGTGTTACAAGTGCTATAGGTGTTATACCAGGTGTTATACCAGGTGCTATACCAGGTGTTACAAGTCCTATAGGTGTTATACCAGGTGTTATACCAGGGGTTATACCAGGTGTTACAAGTGCTATAGGTGTTATATCAGGTGTTACAAGTGCTATAGGTGTTATACCAGGTGTTGTACCAGGTGTTATACCAGGTGTTACAAGTGCTATAGGTGTTATACCAGGTGTTATACCAGGTGTTACAAGTGCTATAGTTGTTATACCAGGTGTTACAAGTGCTATAGGTGTTATACCAGGTGTTATACCAGGCGTTATACCAGGTGTTACAAGTGCTATATGTCTTATACCAGGTGTTATACCAGGCGTTATACCAGGTGTTACAAGTGCTATAGGTCTTATACCAGGTGTTATACCAGGTGTTATACCAGGTGTTATATCAGAAGTTACAAGTGCTACGGGTGTTATACCAGGTGTTGTACCAGGTGTTATACCAGGTGTTATACCAGGTGTTACAAGTGCTATAGGTGTTATACCAGGTGTTATACCAGGTGTTACAGGTGTTATACCAGGTGTAACAAGTGCTATAGGTGTTATACCAGGTGTTATACCAGGTGTTACAAGGGCTATAGGTGTTATACCAGGTGTTATACCAGGTGTAACAAGTGCTATAGGTGTTATACCAGGTGTTATACCAGGTGTTACACGTGCTATAGGTGTTATACCAGGTGTTATACCAGGTGTTACACGTGCTATAGGTGTTATACCAGGTCTTATACCAGTGTTACAGGTATTATACCAGGTGTTACACTAGGTGTTACAGGTGTTATACCAGGTGTTGCACCGGGTGTTACAGGTGTTATACCAGGTGATATACCAGGTGTTACAAGTGCTATAGGTGTTATACCAGGTGTTATACCAAGTGTTATACCAGGTGTTACAAGTGCTATAGGTGTTACAGGTGTTATACCAGGTGTTACACCAGGTGTTATACCAGATGTTACAGGTGTTAGACCAGGTGTTACAAGTGCTATAGGTGTTATACCAGGTGCTACAAGGGCTATAGGTGTTACAGATGTTATACAAGGTGTTACACCAGGTGTTACACCAGGTGTTATACCAGGTGTTAGACCAGGTGTTATACCAGATGTTACAGGTGTTAGACCAGGTGTTAGACCAGGTGTTACAAGTGCTATAGGTGTTATATCAGGTGTTACAAGTGCTATAGGTGTTCCAGATGTTATACCAGGTGTTGCACCAGGGGTTATACCAGGTGTTAGACCAGGTGTTACATGTGTTGGACCAGGTGTTAGACCTGTGTTACAGGTGTTATACCAGGTGTTATATCAGGTGTTACAGGTGTCATACCAGGTGCTATAGGTGTTCCAGGTGTTATATTTTAGGTGTTGTATCAGGTGTTATATTTTAGGTGTTGTATCAGGTGTTACATGTGTCATACCAGGTGCTATAAGTGTTATTGGTGGTAAAGTTGTTACAGGTCTAACATGTGTTATACTAGGTGTTATACCAGGGGTTATATCAGATGTTAGACCAGGTGTTGTAGGTGTTACAGGTGTTATAATTGTTATAGGTGTTACAGGTGTAATACCAGGTGTTATAGGTGTTATAGGTGTTACAGTTGTTACAGGTGTTATAGGTGTTATAGGTGTTACGGTTTTTAAAGGTGTTAGACCAGGTGTTATAGGTGTTATAAGTTTTATACCAGGTGTAACAAGTGTAACAGGTGTTATACCAGGTGTTACAGGTGTTGTAGGTCTTATAAGTGTTGTTGTGACTCACGATCAGTAGAAGGAGTCTGTGCTCTCCATCAGCTCCAACACATCCAACAACACTAACTGCTGTAACTACTCCTCCAATCATCAACAGCCCCATCGCCACCGTACGCAACTCCACTAAACAAACACAAAACACACAACAACAGTTTGTTCATGTACAGATACAACATTATAAAGATCATACAAACAACTGACTGTGGCTGTCCTGTAGGTGGAGCTGTTCCACACAAATCTCTGATAAATATTCAAGTGGAATTCTAAAAGAGTCAGAGGTCAGGAGACGGGCCAGAGACCAATCAAAGGAGAGGGGTTGTCAGATACTGTCCCCGCCTCCAAAGTGTCAAAAGTCAACATTCAAGATATTTATAAGATGGTTTAAAGATGTTTTAAGATATTTGATGGTGTTTTAAGATATGTTTAAGTTGTTTTAAGGTGTTTAAGGTGTTTTAAGATGTTTTAATGATTTTGAAGATGTGTGTAGATGTTTTAAGATATCTTTTACATTATTTTAAGATGTTTGTAGATGTTTTAAGATGTTTTAAGATATTTTAAAGATGTTTTAAGGTGGTATTTTGTACATTTCCCTTCCAGGATAAACATTTCAATAACCTGTACTATGTGAGTCAGAGTCTCTTACCGGACGAGAGGATGGTCAGGAAGCTTCCTTTGTCAAACAGAACCCAGATGCCACAGCTGATGACACTCAGACCCAGAACCTGCAGGACAGAGGTGAAAGGTCAGACACGGTCTCTCCTCACGACCTCATTGTCCAGCAGCAGATATTTTACTTCAATTCCTTTCTGCATGCATCAAAAACACTTTTTAGATCTTGGTGGTTTTTAACAGTGGAAGGATTTTAGTCATAGGGTTGAAACTGACACTATCAGTGTGTCTATTTACACACTTACTTGTGTTTTACACTTTGAGCTTCTATTAACTTTATACATTTATATTTTAAATATAAATTTACAAAATGTTAAAACAGTCTGAACTGATGCAGGAGACATGACCCTCAGGTTTATCAACTCTGCTGGGGGCCGAGCCCCATGTTGAGAACCAGTGGACTCAACTATCTGAGACAATATAACAATTACAGTCACACGAGATCAATAATCTGATCAGAGATCATTGATCAAATATACAAATGTGAAACTCAGAACCTTTTTCACTTTGATACTTTCACAATGACACTGCTGAGAGCTGTGTACTTGTACTTGAACTGAAGTATTCTTACATGAATATTTAAATCAACTATTGATTGAATATTTATTGATTAATCAGACTTGATAACAGTCAGTAAAGTTCTGATCTCACCAGGAAGATGGCGTTTAAAAGAACCGAGCAGAATCTGAGCAGCTGGATCTTCAGCTCCAGCTTCATCTTCCTCGGTCGGCAACGACCAGCAGCAGGTTCTCATCGGTTCTGGTTCCGTCACAGAACCAGTTCTTCACAGAACCGGTTCTCCTGCAAAAGTTTCAGTTTGTGTGAGAGTTTCTCCTTTCAGGAACAGCTGAGAGCAGAGGTCACTTCCTGTTCGTCTCTGAACATTAAACTCACCTGAGACTCACACACACACACACACACACACACACACACACACATTGTTAATCTTTGTCCAGGAACAAGGAAACAGTTTGTAGGTTAAGCATTAGTGCAGGTCAGAGACTGAGGATTGGATCTGACCTGATCTGCTCTGTCAGCGGTCGCGTGTTTTTATGACCGGGCAGACGGGCAGACGGCCAATCGGCTTCAGACGTATGCCTGGTTACTGTGGCAACAACTCCGATGTGCTTCCAGGTCCAAAGAGAGTTCAGAGATGACGTGTAAATGAACCTGTGACATCACTCTGACGTCACCGAGGTGACGACATCTTAAGGTGTTTGAACAGTTTCATTGGATCATTAGATGTGTTGGTCAGCAGTCTCCACAACAACGAGAACGCAAACGAGGAACCAAAGTCCAGAAGAGCGCTGTTCCTCCGCTTCCACACAGCTGATGGAACACGTCACCTTCTCCTGTTGTCCGTCCCATTCTCTTCACATTTTAAATAAAGTTCTGTGTTTGAATGGAGCTGAAGCCACTAAAGGGTTAAACCACTGTGAGAGGACACGCCCCCCCCCCCCTCTCTCTCTCTCTCTCCTCAGTCAGTGTGTGTGTCTCTTGTCCAGGATGAACGTGTTGCTCTCTCTCTCTCTCTGGTTTGTTCTACTGATGTCGACCTGCTGTGGTGAGTGACCTCCGACCTCTGACCTCTGCCTGTAGTCCGATCAGGCCAGATAACAAAACCTGATCGATCAATCGGCCGAATCAAGAGGAAGAATCTTAAAACATGAGGAGGTTCTAATAGTGGTAAGGAGGTTCTAACAGTCGTGAGGAGGTTCTAACGGTCGTGAGGCGGTTCTAACAGTCGTGAAGAGGTTCTTACGATTGTGAACATGTTCTAACAGTTGTGAGGGGGTTCTGACGGTCGTGAGGAGGTTCTAACGGTCGTGAGGAGGTTCTAAAAGTCGTGAGGTTTTAACAGTCGTGAGGAGGTTCTAACGGTCGTGAGGAGGTTCTAAATGTCGGGAGGAGGTTCTAACAGTCATGGGGAGGTTCTAACAGTCGTTAGGAGGTTCTAGCAGTCATGGGGAGGTTCTAACATTCGTGGGGAGGTTTTAATGGTTGTGAGGAGGTCCAAACGGTTGTGAGGAGGTTCTTACAGTTGTGAGGAGGTTCTAAAAGTCGTGAAGTTTTAACAGTTGTAAGGAGGTTCTAGCGGCCATGAGGAGGTTCTAACGATTGTGAGGAGGTTTTAACTGTTGTGAGGAGGTTCTAATGATTGTGAGGAGGTTCTAAAAGTGGTGAGGAGGTTCTATCAGTCATGGGGAGGTTCTAACAGTCGTGAGGAGGTTCTAACGGTTGTGAGGAGGTTCTTACAGTGGTGAGGAGGTTTTAATGGTTGTGAGGAGGTTCTAATGGTTGTGAGGAGGCTCTAACAGTTGTGATGAGCTTTTAACAGTCGTGAAGTGGTTCTATCGGTTGTGAGGAGGTTTGTAACGGTCCTGAGGAGTTTCTAACGGTTGTAAGGAGGTTCTTACAGTTGTGAGGAGGTTCTAAAAGGCGTGAGGAGGTTCTAATGGTCGTGAGGAGGTTTTAATGGTTGTGAGGAGGTTCTAATTGTCCTGAGGAGGTTCTAGCGGTTGTGAGGAGGCTCTAACAGTTGTGAGGAGGTTTTAACAGTCGTGAAGTGGTTCTATCGGTTGTGAGGAGGTTTGTAACGGTCCTGAGGATGTTCTAACAGTCGTGAGGAGGTTCTAGAAGTTGTGAGCTGGTTCTAACAGTCGTGAGGAGGTTTTTATGGTGGTGAGGAGGTTCCCTTGATTGTAAGGAGGTTCTAACAGTTGTGAGGAGGTTCTTAAAGGCGTGAGGAGGTTTTAATGGCCGTGAGGAGGTTTTAACGATTGCGGGGAGGTTCTTACAGTTGTGAGGAGGTTTTAACTGTTGTGACGAGGTTCTAACAGTCGTGAGGAGGTTCTAAAAGTAGTGAGAGGATTCTAACAGTCATGGGGAGGTTCTAACAGTTGTGAGGAGGTTCTCACGGTTGTAAGGAGGTTATAACAGTTTTGAGGAGGTTCTAAAAGGCGTGAGGAGGTTTTAATGGTCGTGAGGAGGTTCTTACAGTTGTGAGGAGGTTCTAAAAGGTGTGAGGAGGTTCTTACAGTTGTGAGGAGGTTTTAACAGTCGAGAGGAGGTTCTAAAGGTTGTAAGGAGGTTCTTACAGTTGTGAGGAGGTTTTTAAAAGGCGTGAGGAGGTTCTAATGGTCGTGAGGAGGTTTTAGCGATTGTGAGGAGATTCTAACAGTTGTGAGAGGATTCTTACAATCATGGGGAGGTTCTAACAGTCGTGAGGAGGTTTTAATGGTTGTGAGGAGGTTTGTAACAGTCGTGAGGAGGTTATAAGAGTTGTGAGGAGTTTCTAAAAGTTGTGAGGAGGTTTTTACGGTTGTGAGGAGGTTCTTACAGTTGTGAGGAGGTTTTAACTGTCAAGAGGAGGTTCTTACGGTTGTGAGGAGGTTTTTATGATCATGAGGAGGTTTTAATGATTGTGGGGAGGTTCTTACAGTTGTGAGGAGGTTTTAACTGTTGTGATGAGGTTCTAACATTCGTGAGGAGGTTCTAAAAGTAGTGAGAGGATTCTAACAGTCATGGGGAGGTTCTTACAGTCCTGAGGAGGTTCTAACGGTTGTAAGGAGGTTCTTACAGTTGTGAGGAGGTTCTAAAAGGCGTGAGGAGGTTCTAATGGTCGTGAGGAGGTTTTAGCGATTGTGAGGAGATTCTAACAGTTGTGAGAGGATTCTTACAATCATGGGGAGGTTCTAACAGTCGTGAGGAGGTTTTAATGGTTGTGAGGAGGTTTGTAACAGTCGTGAGGAGGTTATAACAGTTGTGAGGAGTTTCTAAAAGTTGTGAGGAGGTTTTTACGGTTGTGAGGAGGTTCTTACAGTTGTGAGGAGGTTTTAACTGTCAAGAGGAGGTTCTTACGGTTGTGAGGAGGTTTTTATGATCATGAGGAGGTTTTAACTGTCAAGAGGAGGTTCTTACGGTTGTGAGGAGGTTTTAACTGTCAAGAGGAGGCTCTTACGGTTGTGAGGAGGTTTTTACGATCATGAGGAGGTTTTAACTGTCAAGAGGAGGTTCTTACGGTTGTGAGGAGGTTTTTACGATCATGAGGAGGTTTTCATGATTGTGGGGAGGTTCTTACAGTTGTGAGGAGGTTTTAACTGTTGTGAGGAGGTTCTAACAGTCGTGAGGAGGTTCTAAAAGTAGTGAGAGGATTCTAACAGTCATGGGGAGGTTCTTACAGTCGTGAGGAGGTTCTCACGGTTGTAAGGAGGTTCTAACAGTTGTGAGGAAGTTCTAAAAGGCGTGAGGAGGTTTTAATGGTCGTGATGAGGTTTTAACGATTGTGGGGAGGTTCTTACAGTTGTGAGGAGGTTTTAACTGTTGTGAGGAGGTTCTAATGATTGTGAGGAGGTTCTAACAGTCGTGAGTAGGTTCTAACGATCAAGGGGAGGTTCTAACAGTCGTGAGGAGGTTCTTACGGTTGTGAGGAGGTTTTTACGATCATGAGGAGGTTATAACAGTTGTGAGGGGTTTCTAAAAGTCGTGAGGAAGTTCTAACGGTCGTGGGGAGGTTCTAACACTAGTGGGGAGGTTTTAATGGTTGTGAGGAGGTTCTAACGGTTGTGAGGAGGTTCTAACGGTTGTAAGGAAGTTCTAACAGTTGCGAGGAGGTTTTAACAGTCGTAAAGGGGTTCTAACGGTCATGAGGAGGTTTGTAACGGTCCTGAGGAGGTTTGTTACGGTCCTGAGGAGGTTCTAACGGTTGTAAGGAGGTTCTAACAGTTGTGAGGAGATTCTACAAGGCGTGAGGAGGTTCTAATGGTCGTGAGGAGGTTTTAGCAATTTTGAGGAGGTTCTAACAGTTGTGAGAGGATTCTAACAGTCATGGGGAGGTTCTAACAATTGTGAGGATGTTCTAATGGTTGTGAAGAGGTTCTTACAGTTGTGAGGAGGTTTTAAAAGTTGTGAGGAGGTTCTAACGATCTTGAGGAGGTTTGTAATGGTCCTGAGGAGGTTCTTACGGTTGTAAGGGGGTTCTAACAGTTGTGAGGAGGTTCTAAAAGGCGTGAGGAGGTTCTAATGGTCGTGAGGAGGTTTTAGCGATTGTGAGGAGGTTCTAGCGGTCGTGAGGAGGTTCTAACGATTGTGAGGAGTTTCTTACAGTTGTGAGGAGGTTCTATCAGTCATGGGGAGGTTCTAACAGTCGTGAGGAGGCTCTAACGGTTGTGAGGAGGTTCTTACAGTTGTGAGGAGGTTTTAATGGTTGTGAGGAGGTTCTAACAGTCGTGAGGAGGCTCTAACGGTTGTGAGGAGGTTCTTACAGTTGTGAGGAGGTTTTAATGGTTGTGAGGAGGTTCTAACGGTTGTGAGGAGGCTCTAACAGTTGTGAGGAGGTTTTAATGGTTGTGAGGAGGTTCTAGCGGTTGTGAGGAGGCTCTAACAGTTGTGAGGAGGTTTTAACAGTCGTGAAGTGGTTCTATCGGTTGTGAGGAGGTTTGTAACGGTCCTGAGGATGTTCTAACAGTCGTGAGGAGGTTCTAGAAGTTGTGAGCTGGTTCTAACAGTCGTGAGGAGGTTTTTATGGTGGTGAGGAGGTTCCCTTGATTGTAAGGAGGTTCTAACAGTTGTGAGGAGGTTCTTAAAGGCGTGAGGAGGTTTTAATGGCCGTGAGGAGGTTTTAACGATTGCGGGGAGGTTCTTACAGTTGTGAGGAGGTTTTAACTGTTGTGACGAGGTTCTAACAGTCGTGAGGAGGTTCTAAAAGTAGTGAGAGGATTCTAACAGTCATGGGGAGGTTCTAACAGTTGTGAGGAGGTTCTCACGGTTGTAAGGAGGTTATAACAGTTTTGAGGAGGTTCTAAAAGGCGTGAGGAGGTTTTAATGGTCGTGAGGAGGTTCTTACAGTTGTGAGGAGGTTCTAAAAGGTGTGAGGAGGTTCTTACAGTTGTGAGGAGGTTTTAACTGTCAAGAGGAGGTTCTTACGGTTGTGAGGAGGTTTTTACGATCGTGAGGAGGTTATAACTGTTGTGAGAAGTTTCTAAAAGTCGTGAGGAGGTTTTTACGGTTGTGAGGAGGCTCTTACAGTTGTGAGGAGGTTTTAATGGTTGTGAGGAGGTTCTAACGGTTGTGAGGAGGCTCTAACAGTTGTGAGGAGGTTTTAACAGTCGTGAAGTGGTTCTATCGGTTGTGAGGAGGTTTGTAACGGTCCTGAGGATGTTCTAACAGTCGTGAGGAGGTTCTAGAAGTTGTGAGCTGGTTCTAACAGTCGTGAGGAGGTTTTTATGGTGGTGAGGAGGTTCCCTTGATTGTAAGGAGGTTCTAACAGTTGTGAGGAGGTTCTTAAAGGCGTGAGGAGGTTTTAATGGCCGTGAGGAGTTTTTAACGATTGCGGGGAGGTTCTTACAGTTGTGAGGAGGTTTTAACTGTTGTGACGAGGTTCTAACAGTCGTGAGGAGGTTCTAAAAGTAGTGAGAGGATTCTAACAGTCATGGGGAGGTTCTAACAGTTGTGAGGAGGTTCTCACGGTTGTAAGGAGGTTCTAACAGTTTTGAGGAGGTTCTAAAAGGCGTGAGGAGGTTTTAATGGTCGTGAGGAGGTTTTAACGATTGTGGGGAGGTTCTTACAGTTGTGAGGAGGTTTTAACTGTTGTGAGGAGGTTTTAACAGTCGAGAGGAGGTTCTTACGGTTGTGAGGAAGTTGTAACGGTTGTGAGGAGGTTCTAACGGTTGTAAGGAAGTTCTAAAAGTTGCGAGGAGGTTTTAACAGTCGAGAGGAGGTTATTATGGTTGTGAGGAGCTTTTTACGATCATGAGGAGGTTATAACAGTTGTGAGGGGTTTCTAAAAGTCGTGAGGAAGTTCTAATGGTCGTGGGGAGGTTCTAACAGTAGTGGGGAGGTTTTAATGGTTGTGAGGAGGTTCTAACGGTTGTGAGGAGGTTCTAACGGTTGTAAGGAAGTTCTAACAGTTCCGAGGACGTTTTAACAGTCGTTAAGGGGTTCTAACGGTCGTGAAGAGATTTGTAACAGTCCTGAGGAGGTTCTAACGGTTGTAAGAAGGTTCTAACAGTTGTGAGGAGGTTCTAAAAGGCGTGAGGAGGTTCTAATGGTCGTGAGGAAGTTTTGGCAATTGTGAGGAGGTTCTAACAGTTGTGAGAGGATTCTAACAGTCATGGGGAGGTTTTAACAGTTGTGAGGAGGTTCTAATGGTTGTGAGGAGGTTCTAACAGTTGTGAGGAGGTTTTAAAAGTTGTGAGGAGGTTCTAACGGTCCTGAGGACATTTGAAATGGTCCTGAGGAGTTTCTAACGGTTGTAAGGATGTTCTTACAGTTGTGAGGAGGTTCTAAAAGGTGTGAGGAGGTTCTTACAGTTGTGAGGAGGTTTTAACTGTCAAGAGGAGGTTCTTACGGTTGTGAGGAGGTTTTTACGATCGTGAGGAGGTTATAACTGTTGTGAGAAGTTTCTAAAAGTCGTGAGGAGGTTTTTACGGTTGTGAGGAGGCTCTTACAGTTGTGAGGAGGTTCTTACGGTCATGAGGAGGTTCCAAAAGTTGTGAGGAGGTTCTAACAGTCGTGAGGAGGTTTTAATGGTTGTGAGGAGGTTTGTAACAGTCGTGAGGAGGTTATAACAGTTGTGAGGAGTTTCTAAAAGTTGTGAGGAGGTTTTTACAGTTGTGAGGAGGTTCTTACAGTTGTGAGGAGGTTTTAACTGTCAAGAGGAGGTTCTTACGGTTGTGAGGAGGTTTTTACGATCGTGAGGAGGTTATAACTGTTGTGAGAAGTTTCTAAAAGTCGTGAGGAGGTTTTTACGGTTGTGAGGAGGCTCTTACAGTTGTGAGGAGGTTCTAACGGTCATGAGGCGGTTCCAAAAGTTGTGAGGAGGTTCTAACGGTTGTGAGGACGTTCTTACGGTTGTGAGGAGGTTCTAAAAGTCGTGAGGGGGTCCTAATAGTTTAACACATGACCATAATACTGGATATATCATCAGGAATGATAACACTGGACCACAGTGCTCCTCGTCCTGTTGAATCATGAAACTTTATCGGCTGATGTGATCAAACATCAAAATACGAGTCTTCTCGTTGTCTTGGTTACACACATTTCAGCCGAGCCAACGTGTCACTGCAGGTGGCGACAAGTCAGAATGTCTCGCTGCAGAGAGAAAGCATCCACAGACATGTAACTGAATATTCATAAGAGAGGGTAAATGATCCATTTTGAATTAAAACAACACTTTGAATTTGAATTTACCAAAACATCAAACTTTAGGTTTCTGGTTCCCACAGAGAACCTGCTGATCAAAAACTAAAGACACTTGAATCAGAAAAGAACAGGAAGTGACTTACAAACTAATTCCACACATATGCAGCTCAGACGTTAAAGTCAAACTTTATTTATATAAACCGAATCACAGTTTATCACGGTTTATAAACCGTCCCTGATGTTTGCGCTGCAGGCAAACATCAGGGACGGAGTTTGATTCTGGAGGTGGAGAGTCGTCGGGTGGAGGTCATGTGACCTTTTAGGCTGATTAAAGAGCAGGTTCTGTTTCCCTGAGCATGAGAATTCGACTACAACTACGGTAACAGCAGTATCAGTACTGTGGTATCAGGAGTATTAGGTACTAATTACAGTATCAGGACTGTGGTATCAGGAGTATTAGGTACTAACTACAGTATCAGTGCTGAGGTATCAGGGGTATTAAATAATAATAATAATAATATCAGGAGTATTAGGTACTAACTACAGTATCAGTGCTGAGGTATCAGGGGTATTAGATAATAATAATAATAATAATATCAGGAGTATTAGGTACTAATTACAGTATCAGGACTGCGGTATCAGGAGTATTAGGTACTAATTACAGTATCAGGACTGCGGTATTAGGAGTATTAGGTACTAACTACAGTATCAGTGCTGAGGTATCAGGGGTATTAGGTACTAACGGCGGTAACAGTACTGTGGTATCAGGAGTATTAGGTACTAACTACAGTATCAGTGCTGAGGTATCAGGGGTATTAGGTACTAACGGCGGTAACAGTACTGAGGTATCAGGAGTATTAGGTACTAATTACAGTATCAGGACTGCGGTATCAGGAGTATTAGGTACTAACTACAGTATCAGTGCTGAGGTATCAGGGGTATCAGATAATAATAATAATAATATCAGGAGTATTAGGTACTAACTACAGTATCAGTGCTTAGGTATCAGGGGTATTAGATAATGATAATATTAATATCAGGAGTATTAGGTACTAACTACAGTATCAGGACTGCGGTATCAGGAGTATTAGTTATAACTACAGTATCAGTACTGCGGTATCAGGAGTATTATGTACTAACTAAAATATCAGTACTGCGGTATCAGGAGTATTAGGTACTAACTACAGTATCAGTACTGGGGTATCAGGAGTATTTGGTACTAACTACAGTATCAGTACTGCAGTATCAGGAGTATTAGGTACTAACTACTGTATCAGGACTGCAGTATCAGGAGTATTAGGTACTAACAGCAGTATTAGTACTGAGGTATCAGGAGTATTAGGTACTAACTACAGTATCAGTTCTGCAGTATCAGGAGTATAAGTTACTAACTACAGTATCTCTGTGTCCTGCAGTCACTGGAATTTATGGAATTTATGAAGTCCGGAGTGAGACAGATAGACAAAGACAGACAGACACAGAGACAGTCAGACAGACAGACAGATACAGACAGACGGACAGACAGATAGACAAAGACAGACAGATACAGATACAGATACAGATACAGATACAGGCAGACAGGCAGACAGACATACTGTATACAGACAGACAGACAGATAGAGAAAGACAGACAGACACAGAGACAGTCAGACAGACAGACAGATACAGACAGACACAGACAGACAGACACAGACACAGACAGACAGACAGACAGACAGACAGACATACTGTATACAGACAGACGGACAGACAGATAGACAAAGACAGACAGACAGATACAGAGACAGTCAGACAGATAGATACAGACAGACACAGACAGACAGTCAGACAGACAGACAGACAGACAGACAGACAGACAGTCAGACAGACAGATACAGACAGATACACACACACAGACAGACAGATACAGACAGACAAACAGACAGACTGACAGATACACACACAGACAGATACAGACAGACATACAGATACAGACAGACAGTCAGACAGACAAACAGATACAGATACAGATACAGACAGACAGGCAGACAGACATACTGTATACAGACAGACGGAAAGACAGACAGACAGACAGATAGACAAAGACAGACAGACAGACACAGAGACAGTCAGACAGACAGACAGATACAGAAAGACACAGACAGACAGACAGTCAGACAGACAGATACAGACAGATACACACACACAGACAAACAGATACAGACAGACAATCAGACAGACAGACAAATACACGGATACAGACAGATACACACACGCAGACATACAGATACAGACAGACAGACAGACAGACAGACAGATAGAGACACACAGATATAGACAGACAGACAGATACAGACACAGACAGAGAGATACAGATACGGACAGACAGACAGACAGACAGACAGACACAGACAGACAGATACAGATACAGATACAGACAGACAGACAGACACACAGATACAGACAGACAGACAGACAGATAGAGACACACAGATACAGACAGACAGACAGATAGAGACAGACAGACAGATACAGACAGATACAGACAGACAGACAGACAAACAGACACAGATATAGACAGACAGACAGATACAGATACAGATACAGATACAGATACAGATACAGACACAGACACAGACAGACAGATACAGATACAGATACAGATACAGACATACACAGACAGACAGATACAGACAGACAGACAGACAGATACAGATACAGACAGAAAGACAGACACACAGATACAGACAGACAGATACAGATACAGACAGACACACAGATATAGACAGACAGACAGATACAGACAGACAGACAGACAGACAGACAGATACAGACAGACAGATACAGACAGACAGACAGACAGACAGATACAGACAGACAGACAGACAGACAGACAGATATAGATATAGATACAGATACAGACAGACAGACAGACAGACAGACAGACAGACAGACAGATACAGATACAGACAGACAGACAGACAGACAGACAGACAGACAGATACAGATACAGACAGACAGACAGACAGACAGATACAGACAGACAGTCTGTAACCTCTGTAAGACCCTGGTTGGTTGTTGCTGTGAGGCGACAGTGTGACCCACTGGACCACCGTGACGCCCTGAATCAAACATCTCAGTGGACAGATATATGTAGACGTTTGTCGCAGTGACCTCTGTGTGATCTCTCTCAGGCTGCAGGGATTGGTCAGGTGACTCCAGTGCTCCTCCTGGGATTGGCTTTCCATCAGATGTGGATCTGATGGAGGGGCGGAGCCAGGGACAACCTGCAGACAGGTGAGAGATTAGAGTGACAGATATGTTTGTTTGACCTCTGATGAGTCCTCAGACGACTGACAGTTCTCTTTGTCTCCTCCTGCTGCAAGCCTCTGACCTCTGACCTCTGACCTCTGACCTCTGACCAGCCGACCAGCTTCAGGACCAGTTGGAGTAACCAGGACATGAAGACATAGAAAATATTTCCTTTGTCGTCTCTTTATTATTTCTATTTGAGGTAAAAAGTATGTATGAAGTAAGTATGAAGAGGAAGACGATGTTCGTCCTGTACGTTGATATTAAAATAGATGAAAACATGACAGCGTTTCTCTCATCAGTTTGGTGAGTGATCATCAGTTGTTCAATGTTAATATTTATATAAATATATATTTCATATATATTTATATAAATATATATGTAGATATGTTAATATTTATATATATGTTCATATATATATATAAGCGTTTCATATATATTAACATATATATTTATATATGAAACATATTGTGAAACATATATATATGAAAAATATCTCTTCGGCCTTTTCACCACGAGATGGCGCTGAAGGCTCACCGTTGATCTGACATCCCTTAGTAACCAGGGGCAACCAAGCACGCAAGCGCGCGCACACACACACACACACAAACACACACAGAAGAGAGCTGTGATTGGCTCTCACACTTTTGCAGAAGTCACGAGCACAAACAAACTTTCAGCAGAACGTCAAAATAAACAGCGGGAAAAGCATTTCCGGCTTCAGCCTTCAAAATAAAAGCGGAATGTAGATTTGTTTCTTCTTTGTACTTTATATTTTATAATGTACTTTTGATTTTTACGCAGGAATGTGATATTTACACTTTGTAATGTGTGTGTGTTTGTGTGTGTGTGTGTGTGTGTGTGTGTGACGGACTGTACCTGAACACACCAGGTGAAGCTGTCTGACTGTGACCAGCTGGTCTTATTGTATAAGGTCAGACATCAGATGACTTCCTGTTATGTCTGGCTGTCGGCTCGGGCATGACACAGGCCCCCCCCCCCCCCCCCCCCCCCCCGGCGCGCAGACAGTCTGGAGCAGACGGAGGACACGCACACGGACAGAGGATCACATCCGAACGGAGAGCCCCGAGTCCCGGTGAGTGGAGCCGACGTGTCTGTCTCAATGTCTACCAACCTGCCTGCCTTTCTGTCTGTCGGTCTTACTGCCTGTCTGTCTGTCTACCAACCTGTCTGTCTCAATGTCTACCAACCTGCCTGCCTTTCTGTCTGTCTGTCTTACTGCCTGTCTGTCTGTCTACCAACCTGTCTGTCTCAATGTCTACCAACCTGCCTGCCTTTCTGTCTGTCTGTCTTACTGCCTGTCTGTCTGTCTACCAACCTGTCTGTCTCAATGTCTACCAACCTGCCTGCCTTTCTGTCTGTCTGTCTTACTGCCTGTCTGTCTGTCTACCAACCTGTCTGTCTCAATGTCTACCAACCTGCCTGCCTTTCTGTCTGTCGGTCTTGTTGCCTGTCTGTCTGTCTACCAACCTGTCTGTCTCAATGTCTACCAACCTGCCTGCCTTTCTGTCTGTCTGTCTTACTGCCTGTCTGTCTGTCTACCAACCTGTCTGTCTCAATGTCTACCAACCTGCCTGCCTTTCTGTCTGTCTGTCGTACTGCCTGTCTGTCTGTCTACCAACCTGTCTGTCTCAATGTCTACCAACCGGCCTGCCTTTCTGTCTGTCGGTCTTACTGCCTGTCTGTCTGTCTCACCTGTCTGTCTGTCTGTTTGCCTTTCTGTCTGACAGACTCACTGTCTGTCTGTCTACAAACCTGTCTGTCTGTCTGTCTGTCTACCAATCTGTCTGTCTGCCTGTCTGTCTGTCTGTCTGTCTACGAACCTGTCTGTCTCCCTGTCTGTCTGTCTGTCTACCAACCTGTCTGACTGACTGACTGACTGACTGTCTGTCTGACTGACTGACTCTTGGTCTGTCTACCAACCTGTCTGTCTCACTGTCTACCAACCCTCCTGCCTGTCTGTCTGTCTGTCTGTCTGACTATATAGGAACCTGCCTGTCTGTCTGTCTGAATATGGACATTTGACTGACAGTATTAACTGAAGGTTAGAAACTGATCAGAGATCAGATGAATAATCACAGACGTGATACATGATGTTATTGATTTGTGATCAGAAGATCAGTTATCCATATAATGAGAATATTAAAACATAAACAGTCCCTGATGGTCTTCATATACAGTCGCTGATCGTCTTTATATACGGTCGCTGATCGTCTTCAAATAAAGTCAGTGATCGTCTTTATATACAGTCGCTTATCGTTGTCATATACAGTCAGTGATCGTCTTCATATGCAGTCAGTGATCGTCTTCATATACAGTCAGTGATCGTCTCCATATACAGTCGCTTATCGTCTTTATATACAGTCAGAGATCGTCTTCATATGCAGTCGCTTATCTTTATATACAGTCGCTGATAGTTTTTATATACAGTTACTGATGGTCTTTATATACAGTCGCTGATGGTCTTTATATACAGTCGCTGATGGTCTTTATATACAGTCGCAGATCGTCTTTATATACAGTTACTGATGGTCTTTATATACAGTCGCTGATGGTCTTTATATACAGTCGCAGATCGTCTTTATATACAGTTACTGATGGTCTTTATATACAGTCGCTGATGGTCTTTATATACAGTCGCTGATGGTCTTCATATAATGTCGCAGATCGTCTTTATATACAGTCTCTGATCGTCTTCATATACAGTTGCTGATCGTCTTTATCTACAGTCAGTGATCATCTTTATATACAGTCAGTGATCGTCTTCATATACAGTTGCTGATCGTCTTTATATACAGTCTCCCCCAGGTGACCATGTCGGGGCGTGGCTCTGCCCCCAGCAGCAGTGACGCGTGCCTCAGTATCGTCCACAGTCTGATGTGTCACCGACAGGGCGGAGAGAACGAGGGCTTCGCCAAGCGGGCGATCGAGAGCCTGGTGAAGAAGCTGAAGGAGAAGAAGGAGGAGCTCGATGACCTCATCACCTCCGTCACCACCCGTGGCCTCCAGCCCAGCGGCTGTGTCACCATCCAGAGGACGCTGGACGGGCGGCTGCAGGTATCAATCACCTCACCCTTCACGTGTGCACCGAGCGGAGAACTCTGAGTGGTTGTAAGCAATCGTCAGACACGCCCATCTTCAAGTGTTGAAGGAACGTGACCTGTGAGAGCTGTGTAATTATGACATCATCATATTATTATAATCTGTGTGTTTTGTCTGCAGTGTCACGCACACACGCACACACTCGCGCGCACACACGCACACAGTTTTTCTCTGCTCAGGATGACTCAGTCTGTTCTCACAGAGTTTATTTAAAGTTCCAAGAAGGATGTTTCTTGTTTCACCTGTCTGTCTGTCTGTCTCTTAGCATCTCTGTCTGTCTCTCACCTGTATGTCTGTCTATCTGTCTGTCTGTCTCTCACCTGTCTGTCTCTCTGTCTGTCTGCCTGTCTGTCTGTCTGTCTGTTTGTCTCTCACCTGTGTGTCTCTCAGGTAGCAGGGAGGAAGGGGTTTCCTCACGTGATCAACGCCTGTCTGTCAGTCTGTCTCTCACCTGTCTGTCTGTCTCTTACCTGTCAGTCTGTCTCTCACCTGTCTGTTTGTCTCTCACCTGTGTGTCTCTCAGGTAGCAGGGAGGAAGGGGTTCCCTCACGTGATCAACGCCTGTCTGTCAGTCTGTCTCTCACCTGTCTGTCTGTCTCTTACCTGTCAGTCTGTCTCTCACCTGTCTGTTTGTCTCTCACCTGTGTGTCTCTCAGGTAGCAGGGAGGAAGGGGTTCCCTCACGTGATCAACGCCTGTCTGTCAGTCTGTCTCTCACCTGTCTGTCTGTCTCTTACCTGTCAGTCTGTCTCTCACCTGTCTGTTTGTCTCTCACCTGTGTGTCTCTCAGGTAGCAGGGAGGAAGGGGTTCCCTCACGTGATCAACGCCTGTCTGTCAGTCTGTCTCTCACCTGTCTGTCTGTCTCTTACCTGTCAGTCTGTCTCTCACCTGTCTGTTTGTCTCTCACCTGTGTGTCTCTCAGGTAGCAGGGAGGAAGGGGTTCCCTCACGTGATCAACGCCTGTCTGTCAGTCTGTCTCTCACCTGTCTGTCTGTCTCTTACCTGTCAGTCTGTCTCTCACCTGTCTGTTTGTCTCTCACCTGTGTGTCTCTCAGGTAGCAGGGAGGAAGGGGTTCCCTCACGTGATCAACGCCTGTCTGTCAGTCTGTCTCTCACCTGTCTGTCTGTCTCTTACCTGTCAGTCTGTCTCTCACCTGTCTGTTTGTCTCTCACCTGTGTGTCTCTCAGGTAGCAGGGAGGAAGGGGTTCCCTCACGTGATCTACGCCCGTCTGTCAGTCTGTCTCTCACCTGTCTGTCTGTCTCTTACCTGTCAGTCTGTCTCTCACCTGTCTGTTTGTCTCTCACCTGTGTGTCTCTCAGGTAGCAGGGAGGAAGGGGTTCCCTCACGTGATCAACGCCTGTCTGTCAGTCTGTCTCTCACCTGTCTGTCTGTCTCTTACCTGTCAGTCTGTCTCTCACCTGTCTGTTTGTCTCTCACCTGTGTGTCTCTCAGGTAGCAGGGAGGAAGGGGTTCCCTCACGTGATCTACGCCCGTCTGTCAGTCTGTCTCTCACCTGTCTGTCTGTCTCTTACCTGTCAGTCTGTCTCTCACCTGTCTGTTTGTCTCTCACCTGTGTGTCTCTCAGGTAGCAGGGAGGAAGGGGTTCCCTCACGTGATCTACGCCCGTCTGTGGCGTTGGCCCGACCTCCATAAGAACGAGCTGAAACATGTCAAGTTCTGTCAGTTTGCGTTCGACCTTAAGTATGACAGCGTGTGTGTGAACCCCTACCACTATGAGAGGGTGGCGTCGCCCGCCACCTCAGGTAAAGACCCCTGTCTGTCTCTCACCTGTCCATGTTCACAACACTGTGTTGTCTGGAACACCTGACACAGATACAGTAACTGCAGTCTCACCTGATGACACAAGATGGTGTCACAAACCAACAGAACCTCCTGCTCCTCAAATCGCTAACAGTCATAAGACACTGTAAGTCAGATTCATGTAGCTTAGCTTCAGGTAATGTAGCTTCACGTAGCTTATATTCATGTCATCTAGCTTCATGTAGCTTAGCTTCATGTCACGTAGCTTCACATCCCTTAGCTTCACCACATTCAATTCAATTCAATTTTATTTGTATAGCGCCATATCACAACATACATTGTCTCAAGGCACTTTACATAGTGAGGTCAATATTACAATATTACAGGGAAAACCCAACAAATCCCACAATGAGCAAAGCACTTGGCGACGGTGGAGAGAAAAAACTCCCTTTTAACAGGAAGAAATCTCTGACAGAACCAGACTCAGTTGTGGGCGGAGCTTCTGTCTCGACCGGTTGGGGTGAGGAGAGAGAGGAGGAAGAGAGGAGAGGTGGGCAGAAAGAGGGTGGGAGGAGAGACAGTAGGAGAGAAGAGAGAGAGGACAGTTGTACAACCGCCGCTGTAATCTCTACCAGACTGATACTTATAATTAAAAAATACAATTATGTTGTTGTCATTATTAGTGATGATATTAATATTAATATTAATAATAGCAATAATAATAATGAGGGGTTTGGGTCCTGCAGCTCTGGGGTCAGAGATACACTAGGAGAGATAGAAAACACAAACAGGGTTAGTGACATGTACTGTAAACATATCGGGGGATGGGGGGGTAGTATAACAGTTGCTTTAATTTCTACCAGACTGATACTTATAATTAGTGAAAACTGATACTTATAAATACAATGATGTTATTAATAATAATGATAGTAATAATAATAATGACGGGTTTGGATCCTGCAGATCTGGGGTCAGATCTACTAGGGGAGAGAGAAAACAGAGTTAGTGACATGTAATGTAGATACATGGGGGCAGAGAGAGAGAGAGAGAGATTGAAAAGGTGGGAGAAGGAGAGAGATATAAAGGGAGAGAAAGAGGGAGAAGGAGAGAACGGGAGAGGGAGAAAGATGCTCATGATATAAGTTCCCCCAGCAGTCTAGGCCTATAACAGCATAATAAAGAAATGGTTTATTAAACACCTGAGCAGTTCTAACTATAAGCTTTATCAAAAAGGAAGGTTTTAAGTTTAACTTTAAATGTAGACAGGGTATCTGCATCCCTGACACAAACTGGGAGCTGGTTCCAGAGGAGAGGAGCCTGGTGGCTGAAGGCTCTGCCTCCCATTCTACTTTTACAGACTCTGGGAACCACAAGTAGTCCTGCATTTACAGAGCGAAGTGATCTATTGGGATAATATGAAACTAGGAGCTCTGTAAGATATGATGGAGCTTGATTATTAAGGGCTTTGTATGTTAGGAGCAGTATTTTGAATTCTATTCTGAATTTTACAGGAAGCCAATGCAGAGATTCTAACACTGGAGAAATATGATCTCTTTTTCTAGTTCCTGTCAGAACTCGAGCTGCGGCATTTTGGATTAGCTGAAGTCTTTTCACAGACTTATTGGGGAACATCCTGACAGTCATGAATTACAGTAGTCCAGTCTAGAAGTAACAAAAGCATGGACTAGTTTTTCAGCATCCTTTTGAGAGAGGATGTTTCTAATGTTCTTGATATTGCGCAGGTGAAAGAAGGCTGTCCTAGAGACTTGTTTTATGTGTGAGTCAAAGGACATGTCCTGGTCAAAGGTAACTCCAAGGTTTCTCACAGTAGAGCTGGAGGCCAAGGTAATGCCATCCAAAGTAACTATATGATCAGATAATGTTTCTCTGAGGTGTTTAGGGCCGAGTATAATGACCTCAGTTTTTTCTGAGTTTAGAAGTAAAAAATTATAAGTCATCCAGGCGTTTTATGTCTTTAAGACAATCCAGAAGTTTGTCGACCTGATTAGTTTCATCTGGCTTTATAGATAAATACAGCTGGGTATCATCAGCGTAGCAATGGAAATTGATGCGGCGTTTTCTTATAATATTGCCTAAAGGAAGTATATATAGAGTGAAAAGTATCGGTCCCAGTACAGAACCTTGTGGTACTCCATGTCTCACTTTTGTATGAATGGAAGATTTGTTATTAACGTTAACAAACTGAAATCTATCAGATAAGTAGGACTTAAACCATTCTAGTGCTATTCCTTTAATCCCACTTTGTTCTAGTCTCTGTAACAGAATTTTGTGATCGATGGTATCAAATGCAGCACTAAGATCTAAAAGGACGAGAATAGAAACATATCCACTGTCTGAGGCCATGAGAAGGTCGTTGGTAACCTTCAGTAGTGCTGTTTCTGTACTATGATGTTTTCTAAAAATGCAGCTTAGCATCATGTAATGCAGCTTCACGTAGCTTAGCATCATCTAATGTCACTTCATGTAACCCAGCTTCACATCAGGTCACTTATCTTCGTGTAGCATAGCTTCATGTCATGTGTTTTGCATGTAGCACCACTTCGCATAGCTAAGCTTCATGTAACGCAGCTTAATGTCATGTAGCTTTATTAAAAGCAGCTTCACGTAGCCCAGCTTCATGTAATGTAGCTTCATGTAACACAGCTTCACAAGTAGCTTTATTAAACGCAGCTTCGCATAGGTTAGCTACAAGTAACGCAACTTCAATAACGCAGTTTCACGTAGCGCAGCTTCATGTAATGTAGCTTCATGTAACGTAGCTTCACGTAGCTTAGCTTCACGTAGCTTAGCTTCATGTAATGTAGCTTCATGTAATGCAGCTTCACACGTAGCTTTATTAAACACAGATTTGCATAGCTTAGCTTCATGTAACACAGCTTTACGTAGCTTAGCTTCACGTTGTGTCTGTGATGACACTGCTGCTGTCTATTCCTGTAACTTCTAATCCATCAGAGTCTTCTCTCAGGTCCTCAGTTTCTGATAAAGGAGGAGTTCATTCAGGACTGTCTGCAGATCGACTTGCCCCCCCACTCTGACATCTACAACCAGCCCTGCCCTGTCAGCATCTTTCCCAGCATGCCTCTGGATCCTCCAGGTCACTTTCAAACACAGTTCTTATGATAAAGTCGTAGTGAGCTTGTGGTCGTCATGACCCACTGTCAACTCTGTGGTCTCTCCTGCAGGCAGCAGCTCCATGTCTGTCAGCAGGGGGGGTGGGGGCGGGGCCAATGGGGGCGTGGGTGTCTGCGACGAGGGCCAGGGTCTCCTTCAGACCGCCCTGCCGCAGAACCACGAGGGTCAGGCCTCGCCGCCCAAACCAAACCCTCCCCACACCCCTCAGACTCCCTTCCCTGCCACACCCAGCTCACCACACCAGCAGAACGGCGAGTACAACAGCCCCCCCCCAAACTGGTACTGTGTGGGAGGGTGGGAGTAGTAGCAATCAGTAGCAACAGTCGTCAAAGTGATTTCAGTAGAAGTACCAGTATTTGCAGTATCAGCAGTAGTGATATAAGTAACAGTACAATAATGACACACCTGTGTCTCTGCAGCCTCATGGACAGGTAACAGCCCCGCCCCCTACAGCTCCGCAGGACCTCTACAGAGTGGGCGGAGCCACCAGCAGCCACCACTCCATCACCATCACCACGCCCCCAATACTCACTTCTGTATGACACCATGTTACCATGTAAAATACTGTAATACAATGACTATGACATGATCCTGAGTGTGAGTGTTTCTCCCTGCAGGGTCACAGCATCACTGCACTGCTCCGTATCCACAACCGGTGTCCAACCACCCAGGTATCAAACATTCAAACGTCCTCTCGTCCGACCCGCAGGGCTCGGTCTCACTCTGTCCCCGCCATCTCCCAGGTCCAGAGTTCTGGTGCTCAATCTCCTACTTTGAGTTGGACGTCCAGGTCGGGGAGATGTTCAAGGTCCAGTCCAGCTGTCCCCTGGTGACGGTGGACGGATACGTGGACCCTTCGGGAGGAGACCGTTTCTGTCTTGGACAGCTGAGCAACGTCCACCGCACCGCCGCCAGCCACCGTGCCAGGTGAGGTCCGCCTGCAGGTGAGGGGCAGGGCTCCCAAACCCCCCGCGTCCCTCATCCTTCCACCGCGTCTTGTCTCCGGGCAGGCTCCACATCGGTCGGGGGGTTCAGCTGGAGTGTCGGGGGGAGGGGGACATCTGGATGCGTTGCCTTAGCGACCACTCTGTGTTCATTCAGAGTCTCTACCTGGATCGAGAGGCCGGCCGGGCGCCCGGAGACGGAGTTCATAAGATCTACCCGGGAGCTTATATCAAGGTGAGTACGTCTGTACGCAGACGACACTCTGCTGAGCGACAGTAATCAGTCAGACTGTCACAAGAAATAATAGGGACTTCTGTTGCTAAGCCCTGACTGTTCTGCTTGTTTTTACCCACTCGCCTGTCTGTCTGTCTCTCCAGGTGTTCGACCTGCGGCAGTGCCACAGACAGATGCAGCAGCAGGCGGTAGCAGCCCAGGCAGCTGCGGCGACTCAGGCGGCGTCTGCGGTCTTCGGTTCGATTCCAGGCCCGAACGGTGTGGGAGGGACCGTCCCTGCTGTCGGTGAGCATCGCCTGTCTGTCTCTCTGGTCCCCTGCAGGTGCGTCGCCTGCCTGTCTGTGTCTCTGGGCACCTGCAGGTGTGTCGCCTGTCTGAGTGGAAGGAACTGAGTCAGAACTGTTGATACTATGACTTTATTCCATAACATCAGGAATTTTTTTTATCAGAGAATGAACTTCCTGTTCTCCTCCAGGTGTGTGTTGTGACAATGAATTCCTGTTGTCCTCCAGATGTGTTTTCGCTGGCGGGTCTGGGGGTGGACGACCTGCGCAGGTTGTGTATCGTGCGTCTGAGCTTCGTTAAAGGTTGGGGGTGTGACTACCCACGGCAGAGCATCAAGGACACGCCCTGCTGGCTTGAGGTTCACCTGCACCGGGCGCTGCAGCTGCTCGACCAGGTGCTGCACACGCTGCCCCCACGAGACCACACGCTCTGACACACAGGTGTGTGTGTGTGTGCGTGTGTGTGTGTGTGAGAGAGAGACACAGAACAGGAACTGTGATGTTTCTGTGATTGACACCTGACATCATCCAACCTGTGGGGGTTCGTAAGCCCCGCCCACCTCATGTTCAGGTACAGACCTCCAGGCTTCAGACAATCAACCAACCACAGCGTCTCAGTCCTCCTGTCAATCAAATGAGTTTCGATGGATACCAGCGTCACATATTAAAGGGTCAGTCCCCAGCAAACAAAACAGAAACAGAAAGGTCTCCTGTGTAGAACCAGAAACAGAAGTCACAGGAAGTCGCTGATCAACCTTGTTAAACATCAGGCGTCAGCTAACACTGAGCACCATGGCCGTTTCTCAATACCACAGAACGCAAGTATGTACTCGTGTCCTTTCCAAGAACGTACTTGGGAGTTCAACTCGGGAGAACATTCTCCGAGAACGGGAGAACGCAGTTCGGTCATTGTGCAGTTGAACAGGAGCGAACTTGCCAGCCAGGATGTAGTTGAGAATGAAGAGATGCGGCGTTGAAGCATTTCTTTTTAATACAAATATACTATATGTACATATAGCATTTATTTTTAATACTAATATTATGTGATATATTTACATATAAATAAAAAAAAGCTAAATATTAAAAATTGGTTGAGGCAGGACTGCTGCATAACTTCAGCTTTATCTAGGTATACCTAATAAACTGACAGGTACAGAGGTTTGGTATTTTAATAATGTAATCATATTGAAATGGATTAGCCTACATTCCACATACCCATTCCACATACGTACCTCCTGTTGTTTCTCTTCTTGGAACCCAAACAGGACTCGTACAATTAGGCCCACAAACCTATATATAAGTACCTTTACCTCATCAGTATCACATACATCATTAGTCATTTATAAACGTACTTTTTTGACCTGAGCGATTACACTGCTTATCAAGAAAGACAGAAATATCTCAAGCAGACACCTGACCACACAGGTCAGATCTTAGAGGAACATATAATTCTGGTATTTATCAACAAATCATATCAGACAATTCATATAGTTGAATTTATTAAATAGTTGAATGAATATGTATAAAATTCTAAAGACACAACGAAGCAAAAGAGTTGATGTGAAGTTGATGTGAAACCTTCAGGCTTCCAGGAACAGCATCAACATGCTGTTGTGCAGAAAATGACGTCCTGCACAGAGCAACTCATTTCCCCAAACCAGAGGAGATGGAGGAGGTGAATGAGGTGGAGGAGGTGAATGAGATGGAGGAGGTGAATGAGATGGAGGAGGTGAATGAGGTGGAGGAGGTGAATGAGATGGAGGAGGTGAATGAGGTGGAGGAGGTGAATGAGATGGAGGAGGTGAATGAGATGGAGGAGGTGAATGACATGGAGGATGTGAATGAGATGGAGGAGGTGAATGAGATGGAGGAGGTGAATGACATGGAGGATGTGAATGAGGTGGAGGATGTGAATGAGGTGGAGGAGGTGAATGAGGTGGAGGCCAGCTGGTCATGACACGTTCTGCCATGTTGCTGGTGCCACATCAGGATTCTTCCTCTTAAAGATTCACAGAAGAGACCTAAACAGACACGAAACAAAGCAGATTATATCTTTGGTGACTTTGAAATACAGTAAACATTTAATATGTGAATTTTAATGGAAAAAAAAGTTCTATATTATAGAACTTTGGGATATCTTTTGTTTGGTTGCAAATATACACTGAACAAAATTATAAACGCAACACTTTTGTTTTTGCCCCCATTTTTCATGAGCTGAACTCAAAGATCTAAGACTTTTTCTGTGTACACTAAAGGCCTATTTCTCTCAAATATTGTTCACAAATCTGTCTAAATCTGTTGGTGAGCACGAGATAATCCATCCACCTCACAGGTGTGACATACCAAGATGCTGATCAGACAGCATGATTATTGCACAGGTGTGCCTCAGGCTGGCCACAATAAAAGGCCACTCTGAAATGTGCACTTTTACTCTATTGGGGGGTCCAGTCAGTATCTGGTGTGACCACCATTTGCCTCACGCAGTGCAACACATCTCCTTCGCATAGAGTTGATCAGGTTGTTGCTTGTGGTCCACTCCTCTTCAATGGCTGTGCGAAGTTGCTGGATATCGGCAGGACCTGGAACACGCTGTCGTATACGCCGATCCAGAGCCTCCCAAACATGCTCAATGGGTGACATGTCCGGTGAGTATGCTGGCCATGCAAGAACAACATGGGGCCGTGCATTATCATGCTGCAACATGAGGTGATGGTCGTGGATGAATGGCACAACAATGGGCCTCAGGATCTCGTCACGGTATCTCTGTGCATTCAAAATGCCATCAATAAAATGCACCTGTGTTCTAGTCCATAACATACGCCTGCCCATACCATAACCCCACCACCACCATGGGCCACTCGAGCCACAACGTTGACATCAGCAAACCGCTCACCCACACGACGCCATACACGCTGTCTGCCATCTGCCCTGTACAGTGAAAACCAGGATTCATCCGTGAAGAGAACACCTCTCCAAAGTGCCAGACGCCATCGAATGTGAGCATTTGCCCACTCAAGTCGGTTACGACGACAAACTGCAGTCAGGTCGAGACCCCGATGAGGACGACAAGCATGCAGATGAGCTTCCCTGAGACGGTTTCTGACAGTTTGTGCAGATAGTCTTTAGTTATGCAAACCGATTGTTGCAGCAGCTGTCCGGGTGGCTGGTCTCAGACGATCTTGGAGGTAAAGATGCTGGATATGGAGGTCCTGGGCTGGTGTCGTTACACGTGGTCTGAGGTTGTGAGGCCGGTTGGATCTACTGACAAATCCTCTGAAACGCCTTTGGAGACGGCTTATGGTAGAGAAATGAACATTCAATTCACGGGCAACAGCTCTGGTGGACATTCCTGCAGTCAGCATGCCGATTGCACGCTCCCTCAAAACTTGCGACATCTATCGCATTGTGCTGTGATAAAACTGCACGTTCTAGAGTGGCCTTTCATTGTGGCCAGCCTAAGGCACACCTGTCCAATAATCATGCTGTCTAATCAGCATCTTGATATGCCACACCTCTGAGGTGGATGGATTATCTCATGCTCACTAACACAGATTTAGACAGATTTGTGAACAATATTTGAGAGAAATAAGCCTTTTGTGTACATACTAAAAGTCTTAGATCTTTGAGTTCAGCTCATGAAAAATGGGGGCAAAAACAAAAGTGTTGCGTTTATAATTTTGTTCAGTGTATATACAAGGCATATTAGACACCGTTGCTTTCCAAGAATGAATCTCCTGGTTAAATAAGAACATGAACAGTATTTATTTACAACTTATTTACAAGTGTGTCCGACAGAGACAGGCACAGCTCTGCTCTCTCTCCTCTCACCACAGCTTCTCTCATTAAATAAACATCTAAAACTACGAACGTTAACTTTGCCCTCTGACAAAAATATTAGAGAAAATACCTATAAGCTCTGAGACCAGCGATTTATCGTTCGATTTACCCAAAACGGAAAAATTGCTCATGTTGAACCGCGACAGAGCCAGCGGGACTTTCCACAAGGACTTGCCGAGATGAGGCTGCTCTCGACGGGAACCGAGAGCGCTGACCGCCCGGTCATCTGGTCGGTCGACGGGGCCGCTTATCAACTCCGAAAACGTCAGAGCAAATGTTTTAATAGGCTCTAACTTGATACATCGACCATAGATAAAAAGTCAAAACAACTATATTCTCGCCTCAAAACAATTTTAAAGTACTTTTCGGGACACAACAGATTTATTTCAAAAATTTTAACCTACGGCTGAGACTCTTCTCTTTCCCCTTGCAGCCGTTTGTTGTCGCGAAATGCATTCTGGGATACTTGGCTCTCCCATAACACACAAGTCTCCTCCGATGCATCCTCGGTAAAGGGGGCGCGGCGACAACAACATCCGGGCATGTGGACCATTCTTGGCTCGATACGTTCTTTGTATGTGAACAGTGTTTTATGGTACTTTGGCCGCGACTGATGACGTTTCACGAGGACACAAGAACGCAAGTACAGAGAAGAACGCACATTAAGAAACGGCCCATGTTTGACTCCTCCTGCTGACTCCTCCTCCCTCTGACTCCTCCTGCTGACTCCTTCTGCCTCTGACTCCTCCTGCTGACTCCTCCTCCCTCTGACTCCTTCTGCCTCTGACTCCTCCTGCCTCTGACTCCTTCTGCTGACTCCTTCTGCCTCTGACTCTTCCTGCTGACTCCTCCTCCCTCTGACTCCTCCTGCTGACTCCTCCTCCCTCTGACTCCTTCTGCCTCTGACTCCTCCTGCCTCTGACTCCTTCTGCTGACTCCTTCTGCCTCTGACTCTTCCTGCTGACTCCTTCTGCCTCTGACTCCTCCTGCTGACTCCTCCTGCCTCTGACTCCTCCTGCCTCTGACTCCTTCTGCTGACTCCTCCTGCTGACTCCTCCTGCCTCTGACTCCTTCTGCTGACTCCTCCTGCTGACTCCTCCTGCCTCTGACTCCTTCTGCCTCTGACTCCTCCTGCTGACTCCTCCTGCCTCTGACTCCTCCTGCCTCTGACTCCTTCTGCTGACTCCTCCTGCTGACTCCTCCTGCCTCTGACTCCTCCTGCCTCTGACTCCTTCTGCCTCTGACTCCTCCTGCCTCTGACTGCTCCTGCTGACTCCTCCTGCTGACTCCTTCTGCCTCTGACTCCTTCTCAGACTCCTTCTGCCTCTGACTCCTCCTGCCTCTGACTCCTTCTGCTGACTCCTCCTGCTGACTCCTTCTGCCTCTGACTCCTCCTGCCTCTGACTCCTTCTGCTGACTCCTCCTGCTGACTCCTCCTCCCTCTGACTCCTCCTGCTGACTCCTCCTGCCTCTGACTCCTTCTGCTGACTCCTCCTGCTGACTCCTCCTCCCTCTGACTCCTCCTGCTGACTCCTCCTGCTGACTCCTTCTGCCTCTGACTCCTCCTGCCTCTGACTCCTTCTGCTGACTCCTCCTGCTGACTCCTTCTGCCTCTGACTCTTCCTGCTGACTCCTTCTGCCTCTGACTGCTCCTGCTGACTCCTTCTGCTGACTCCTCCTGCTGACTCCTCCTGCCTCTTACTCCTCCTGCTGACTCCTTCTGGTGACTCCTTCTGCCTCTGACTCCTCCTGCCTCTGACTCCTTCTGCTGACTCCTCCTGCTGACTCCTTCTGCCTCTGACTCCTCCTGCTGACTCCTCCTGCTGACTCCTTCTGCCTCTGACTCCTCCTGCTGACTCCTTCTGCCTCTGACTCCTTCTGCTGACTCCTTCTGCCTCTGACTCCTCCTGCCTCTGACTCCTCCTGCTGACTCCTTCTGCCTCTGACTCCTCCTGCTGACTCCTCCTGCCTCTGACTCCTCCTGCTGACTCCTTCTGCCTCTGACTCCTCCTGCCTCTGACTCCTTCTGCTGACTCCTCCTGCTGACTCCTCCTCCCTCTGACTCCTCCTGCTGACTCCTCCTCCCTCTGACTCCTCCTGCTGACTCCTCCTGCTGACTCCTTCTGCCTCTGACTCCTCCTGCCTCTGACTCCTTCTGCTGACTCCTCCTGCTGACTCCTCCTCCCTCTGACTCCTCCTGCTGACTCCTCCTCCCTCTGACTCCTCCTGCTGACTCCTCCTGCTGACTCCTTCTGCCTCTGACTCCTCCTGCCTCTGACTCCTTCTGCTGACTCCTCCTGCTGACTCCTTCTGCCTCTGACTCCTTCTGCCTCTGACTCCTCCTCCCTCTGACTCCTTCTGCTGACTCCTCCTGCTGACTCCTTCTGCCTCTGACTCCTTCTCTGACTCCTCCTGCTGACTCCTCCTGCTGACTCCTCCTCCCTCTGACTCTTCCTGCTGACTCCTTCTGCCTCTGACTCCTCCTGCCTCTGACTCCTCCCTCTGACTCTTCCTGCTGACTCCTTCTGCCTCTGACTCCTCCTGCCTCTGACTCCTTCTGCTGACTCCTCCTGCTGACTCCTTCTGCCTCTGACTCCTTCTCTGACTCCTCCTGCCTCTGACTCCTCCTGCTGACTCCTCCTCCCTCTGACTCTTCCTGCTGACTCCTCCTCCCTCTGACTCTTCCTGCTGACTCCTCCTGCTGACTCCTTCTGCCTCTGACTCCCTCTGCCTCTGACTCCTCCTGCCTCTGACTCCTCCTGCTGACTCCTCCCTCTGACTCTTCCTGCTGACTCCTCCTCCCTCTGACTCCTCCTGCTGACTCCTTCTCTGACTCCTCCTGCCTCTGACTCCTCCTGCTGACTCCTCCTGCTGACTCCTCCTGCTGACTCCTCCTCCCTCTGACTCTTCCTGCTGACTCCTTCTGCCTCTGACTCCTCCTGCTGACTCCTCCTGCTGACTCCTCCTGCCTCAGACTCCTTCTGCTGACTCCTCCTGCTGACTCCTTCTGCCTCTGACTCCTCCTGCTGACTCCTTCTCTGACTCCTCCTGCCTCTGACTCCTTCTGCTGACTCCTCCTGCTGACTCCTTCTGCCTCTGACTCCTCCTGCTGACTCCTTCTCTGACTCCTCCTGCTGACTCCTCCTGCTGACTCCTTCTCTGACTCCTCCTGCCTCTGACTCCTCCTGCTGACTCCTCCTGCCTCTGACTCCTCCTGCCTCTGACTCCTCCTGCTGACTCCTTCTCTGACTCCTCCTGCCTCTGACTCCTCCTGCCTCTGACTCCTCCTGCTGACTCCTTCTCTGACTCCTCCTGCCTCTGACTCCTCCTGCCTCTGACTCCTCCTGCTGACTCCTTCTCTGACTCCTCCTGCCTCTGACTCCTCCCTCTGACTCCTCCTGCTGACTCCTCCTACCTCTGACTCCTTCTCTGACTCCTCCTGCTGACTCCTTTTGCCTCTGACTCCTCCTGCTGACTCCTCCTGCCTCTGACTCCTTTTGCCTCTGACTCCTCCTGCTGACTCCTCCTGCTGACTCCTTCTGCTGACTCCTCCTACCTCTGACTCCTTTTGCCTCTGACTCCTCCTGCTGACTCCTGCTCGGACTCCCCTGCTGTGATTCCTCCTGCTGCGATTCCTCCTTCTCTGACTCCTCCTCCTGCTCTGACTCCTCTGTGTTTATCCTTTGACTCTGGTTCACCTGCTTTGAAACTTTCCCAGCAACATTCAGGGCTGACGCTTATTTATGTTTACTGTAATTGATTATCTACCAAAGATCCATTTCCTGCTCTTAGTGACATCACATCCTGTTTTTACGCTGTCATTCAGAGATTATTTAATCTGTCGTTGTATTTTAAAGGCTTTTATACTGAAAGGGTTTAAAACTCTATAACATCTGCTTCTTCAAAATAAACTTTTATGATAAAATCACTGTTTCTTTCTTTTAATATATATTAATATTATTATATATAATATATTATTATATAAATAGGATCAGTGACTGTATATAAAGAAGATTAGTAACTGTACATAAAGAGAATCACTGACTGTATATAAAGATGACCAGAGACTGTATATAAAGTCGATCAGTGACTGTATATAAAAACGACCACTGACTGTATATAAAGACGATCAGAGACTGTATATAAAGACGATCACTGACAGTATATAAAGACGATCAGACACTGAATATAAAGACGATCACTGACTGTATATAAAGACGATCACTGACTGTATATGAAGACGATCACTGACTGAATATCAAGATGACCAGAGACCTCTATATAAGGAAGATCACTGACTGTATATAAAGACGATTAGAGACTGTATATAAAGTCTGTGAATTAAACTAAGACGATTCTTTACATGAGGGAATGAAAAGTCCGAGGGAACCTGAAGGCGTCATACGTGGCGCCAATAAGCACAAAGAGTGGGCGTGTGCAAAGTTCAAACGCTTCGTGTTCCCCTTGTTATTGGCTAGGGCAAATCAACGCCTAACCAATCACAGAGGAGGGTTCTACGGCCTGTTGATTGGCGCGTCTTTAGGCCAATAGGAGACGAGAACATGGAAACCATATGAATATTGATCACAGAGGGCGTGGTCAGCAGGCGCAGTGAACATGGACGTGTAGTCCGCGGCGGAGACGAGAGATTCACCGAGACGCGTCGACATGGAGATGAAGAAGCGGATCAGTCAGGAGCTGAGGAGCCGGAGCCCGGCGGAGGTACGTGACGAACCGGATCCACGGTACCAGAGTCAGCACCGGAGAGTCCGGCCGAACACGTCGACTCGTGTCCGCGGACAAGATGTCGTTTCCTTCCTCCGACATTTTGACCCAGAAAACTTCGCGCCGCTTCGGCTCGGTGTAGCCCCCCCCCCTCTCTCTCTGCCCCCCTCCCTCTCCCCTCCCCCTCTCTCCCTCTGCCCCCCTCCCTCTCCCCTCCCCCTCCCTCTGCCCCCCTCTCCCCTCCCCCTCTCTCCCCTCTCTCCCTCTACCCCCCTCTTTCTGCCCTCTCCCTCTCCCCTCCCCCTCTCTCCCCTCCCCCTCTCTCCCCTCCCCTCCCCCTCTCTCTCTGCCCCCTCCCCTCCCTCCCTCTGCCCCCTCTCCCTCTGCCCCCCCCTCTCTCTGCCCCCTCCCTCCCCTTCTCTCCCCTCTCTCCCTCTCCCCCTCTCTCCCTCTCCCCCCCTCTCTGCCCCCCCTCCCCTCTCTCCCTCTCCCCCCTCTCCCCTCCCCCTCTTTCTGCCCCCCTCCCCTCTCTCCCTCTCCCCCCTCTCTGCCCCCCCTCCCCTCTCTCCCTCTCCCCCCCTCTCTGCCCCCCTCTCTGCCCCCCCTCCCCTCTCTCCCTCTCCCCCCTCTCTGCCCCCCCTCCCCTCTCTCCCTCTCCCCCCCTCTCTGCCCCCCTCTCTGCCCCCCCTCCCCTCTCTCCCTCTCCCCCCCTCTCTGCCCCCCCTCTCCCCTCCCCCTCTCCCCCCTCTCCCCTCCCCCTCTTTCTGCCCCCCCTCCCCTCTCTCCCTCTCCCCCCCTCTCTGCCCCCCTCCCCTCTCTCCCTCTCCCCCTCTCTCCCTCTCCCCCCCTCTCTGCCCCCCTCCCCTCTCTCCCTCTCCCCCTCTCTCCCTCTCCCCCCCTCTCTGCCCCCCTCCCCTCTCTCCCTCTCCCCCTCTCCCCTCCCCCTCTTTCTGCCCCCCCCTCCCCTCTCTCCCTCTCCCCCCCTCTCTGCCCCCCTCCCCTCTCTCCCTCTCCCCCTCTCTCCCTCTCCCCCCCTCTCTGCCCCCCCTCCCCTCTCTCCCTCCCCCCCTCTCTCCCTCTCCCCCCCTCTCTGCCCTCCCCCCACTCTCTGCCCCCCTCCCCTCTCTCCCTCCTGGGAGCCTCGGTATCCTCCGGTCGGTAGTTCCCGGTCCGACCGGACCGTCATGGCGGGGCCTGCTCTGCGGGACGCGGTGGCAGCGGGTTGAAACACAGCCGCCCCTGGTTGTTCGGCCCCGGCCCCAGTTCTGTACCGTCACCGTGTGTGTGTGTGTGTGTGTGTGTTTTTTAAGGAAACATGATCCAAGATGGCTGCAGGTTGTAAACACAAGCAGTCGTTTGTTCATCTGGATTCGTTCCAGTGAGTGAGTGACTGAAGAGGTCTGATGTGGTCTGATGTGGTCTGATGTGGTCTGATGAGGTCTGATGTGGTCTGGTGAGTGACTGAAGAGGTCTGATGTGGACTGATGAGGTCTGATGTGGTTTGGTGAGGTCTGATGAGGTCTGATGTGGTCTGATGAGGTCTAATGTGGTCTGGTGAGGTCTGATGAGGTCTGATGAGGTCTGTCATGTTCCGTTATGTTCTGATGAGGTCTGGAGAGGTCTGATGTGGTCTGGTGAGGTCTGATGTGGTCTGGTGAGGTCTGAAGATGTCTGATGTGGTCTGATGAGGTCTGATGTGGTCTAGTGAGGTCTGGTGAGGTCTGATGAGGTCTGAAGATGTCTGGTGAGGTCTGATGAGGTCTGATGATGTCTGGTGAGGTCTGATGTGGTCTGGTGAGGTCTGATGTGGTCTGGTGAGGTCTGAAGATATCTGATGTGGTCTGGTGAGGTCTGATGAGGTCTGATGTGGTCTGGTGAGGTCTGGTGAGGTCTGGTGAGGTCTGATGAGGTCTGAAGATGTCTGGTGAGGTCTGATGAGGTCTGATGATGTCTGATGATGTCTGGTGAGGTCTGTTGAGGTCTGATGTGGTCTGGTGAGGTCTGATGAGGTCTGAAGATGTCTGGTGAGGTCTGGTGAGGTCTGGTGTGGTCTGGTGGGGTCTGGTGTGGTCTGGTGGGGTCTGGTGAGGTCTGATGTGGTCTGATGAGGTCTGAAGATGTCTGGTGAGGTCTGAAGAGGTCTGGTGAGGTCTGAAGAGTTCTGATGAGGTCTGATTTGGTCTGGTGAGGTCTGAAGAGGTCTGGTGGGATCCGATGAAGTCTGATGTGGTCTGGTGAGGTCTGAAGAGGTCTGGTAGGATCTGATGTGGTCTGGTGAGGTCTGATGTGGTCTGCTGAGGTCTGATTTGGTCTGGTGAGGTCTGAAGAGGTCTGCTGAGGTCTGTCATGTTCTGACTCGGTCTGATGTGGTCTGATGAGGTATGATGTGGTCTGATGAGGTCTGGTGAGGTCTGTCGTGTTCTGACGTGGTCGGTTGTGGTCTGGGGAGGTCTGGTGAGGTCTGGTGGGGTCTGCTGAGGTCTGATGTGGTCTGGTGGGGTCTGCTGAGGTCTGATGTGGTCTGATTGGGTCTGATGTGGTTTGGTGAGGTCTGTCGTGTTCTGACGTGTTCTGACGTGGTCGGTCGTTGTCTGATGAGGTCTGATGTGGTCTGGTGGGGTCTGGTGAGGTCTGATGTGTTCTGTCTTGGTCTGCAGGTGGTGGAGCTGGTGGTGGACAGCTGTCTCTCCGGTGACGGGGAGGTGGAGGGTCTGACGGACGAGTACAAGGAGCTGCAGATCCTCAGCATGGTGAACATCGGCCTCAACTCCCTCTCCAAACTGCCCTCGCTGCCCAAACTACGCAAGGTTGGTGACACGGTGCGGCGCCGGACCCGGTGTGATGTCACTTCTCGGCCTCTCACTGTGTGTGTGTGTGTGTGTGTGTGTGTGTGTGTGTGTGTGTGTGTGTGTGTGTGTGTGTGTGTGTGTGTGTGTGTGTGTGTGTGTGTGTGTGTGTGTGTGTGTGTGTGTGTGTGTGTGTGTGTGTGTGTGTGTGTGTGTGTGTGTGTGTGTGTGTGTGTGTGTGTGTGTGTGCGCGTGCGCGTGTTTCAGCTGGAGGTGAGCGACAACACCATCTCAGGAGGTTTGGACACGTTGGCAGAGAAGTGTCCTGACCTGACTCACCTCAACCTGAGTGGGAACAAGATCAAAGAGCTGAGGGGGGTGGAGCCTCTGGTGAGTCTGAGCTGTCAATCACTGAGGCCCTGAGGGGAGGGGCGTGTCCCTGTTGCTCTGTGTGTCTGTAGCTCTGTGTGTTGTTCTGTGTCTGTTGCTCTTTGTGCCTGTTGCTCTGCTGCTCTGTGTGTCTGTAGCTTTGCTGCTCTGTGTGTCTGTAACTCTGCTGCTCTGTGTCTGTAGCTCTGCTGCTCTGTGTGTCTGTAACTCTGCTGCTCTGTGTCTGTAGCTCTGCTGCTCTGTGTGTCTGTAGCTCTGCTGCTTTGTGTGTCTGTAGCTTTGCTGCTTTGTGTGCCTATTGCTCCACTGCTCTGTGTGTCTGTTGTTCTGCTGCTCTGTGTGTCTGTAGCTCTGTGTGTTGTTCTGTGTCTGTTGCTCTTTGTGCCTGTTGCTCTGCTGCTCTGTGTGTCTGTAACTCTGCTGCTCTGTGTGTCTGTAGCTTTGCTGCTCTGTGTGTCTGTAGCTCTGCTGCTCTGTGTGTCTGTAGCTTTGCTGCTTTGTGTGCCTATTGCTCCACTGCTCTGTGTGTCTGTTGTTCTGCTGCTCTGTGTGTCTGTTGCTCTGTCTGTTGTCGGTTTGTGTCTGTTGCTCTGTGTGTCTGTTGCTCTGTCTGTTGTTGGTTTGTGTCTGCTGCTCTGTGTGTCTGTTGTTGTTGTGTCTGCTGCTCTGTGTGTCTGTTGCTCTGTCTGTTGCTCTGTGTGTCTGTTACTCTGTCTGTTGTTGTTGTGTCTGCTGCTCTGTGTCTGCTGCTGTGTGTCTGTTGCTCTGTGTGCCTGTTGCTCTGTCTGTTGTTGTGTCTGCTGCTCTGTGTCTGCTTCTCTGTGTGTCTGTTGCTCTGTGTGTCTGTTGCTCTGTCTGTTGTTGTTGTGTGCCTGTTGCTCTGTCTATTGTTGTTGTGTGTCTGCTGCTCTGTGTCTGCTGCTCTGTGTGTCTGTTGCTCTGTCTGTTGTTGTTGTGTGTCTGTTGCTCTGTCTGTTGTTGTTGTGTGTCTGCTGCTCTGTGTCTGTAGCTCTGCTGCTCTGTGTGTCTGTTGCTCTTTGTGTCTGTTGCTTTTTGTGTCTGTTGCTCTGTGTGTCTGTAACTCTGTATCTGTTGCTCTGTGTGTCTGTCTGTTCTGTGTCTGTAACTCTGTGTGTCTGCTGCTCTGTGCGTCTGTAGCTCTGTCTGCTTTTTTTCTGTGTGTCTGTTGTTCTGTGTCTGTAGATCAGTGTGTCTGTTGCTCTGTGTGTTTCTGTAGCTCTGTGTGTCTATTGCTCCACTGCTCTGTGTGTCTGTTGTTCTGCTGCTCTGTTTGTCTGTTGCTCTGTCTGCTGCTCTGTGTGTCTGTTGCTCTGTCTGTTGTTGTTGTGTGTCTGTTGCTCTGTCTGTTGTTGTTGTGTGTCTGCTGCTCTGTGTCTGTAGCTCTGCTGCTCTGTGTGTCTGTTGCTCTTTGTGTCTGTTGCTTTTTGTGTCTGTTGCTCTGTGTGTCTGTAACTCTGTATCTGTTGCTCTGTGTGTCTGTCTGTTCTGTGTCTGTAACTCTGTGTGTCTGCTGCTCTGTGCGTCTGTAGCTCTGTCTGCTTTTTTTCTGTGTGTCTGTTGTTCTGTGTCTGTAGATCAGTGTGTCTGTTGCTCTGTGTGTTTCTGTAGCTCTGTGTGTCTATTGCTCCACTGCTCTGTGTGTCTGTTGTTCTGCTGCTCTGTTTGTCTGTTGCTCTGTCTGTTGCTCTGTGTGTCTGTTGCTCTGTGTGTCTGTTGCTCTGTCTGTTGTTGGTTTGTGTCTGCTGCTCTGTGTGTCTGTTGTTGTTGTGTTTTTGCTGCTCTGTGTGTCTATTGCTCCACTGCTCTGTGTGTCTGTTGTTCTGCTGCTCTGTTTGTCTGTTGCTCTGTCTGTTGCTCTGTGTGTCTGTTGCTCTGTGTGTCTGTTGCTCTGTCTGTTGTTGTTGTGTGTCTGCTGCTCTGTGTCTGTTGCTCTGTGTGTCTGTTGCTCTGTCTGTTGTTGTTGTGTGTCTGCTGCTCTGTGTCTGTTGCTCTGTGTGTCTGTTGCTCTGTCTGTTGTTGTTGTTTGTCTGCTGCTCTGTGTCTGCTGCTCTGTGTCTGTTGCTCTGTCTGTTGTTGTTGTGTGTCTGTTGCTCTGTGTGTCTGTTGCTCTGTCTGTTGTTGTGTGTCTGCTGCTCTGTGTCTGCTGCTCTGTGTGTCTGTTGTTATGTGTCTGCTACTCTGTGTGTCTTATGCTCTGTGTGTCTGTTGCTCTGTGTGTCTGTTGCTCTGTCTGTTGTTGTTGTGTGTCTGCTGCTCTGTGTCTGCTGCGCTGTGTGTCTGTTGCTCTGTGTCTTATGCTCTGTGTGTCTGTTGCTCTGTCTGTTGTTGTTGTGTGTCTGCTGCTCTGTGTCTGTAGCTCTGCTGCTCTGTGTGTCTGTTGCTCTTTGTGTCTGTTGCTTTTTGTGTCTGTTGCTCTGTGTGTCTGTAACTTTGTATCCGTTGCTCTGTGTGTCTGTTGTTCTGTGACTAACTCTGTGTGTCTGCTGCTCTGTGCGTCTGTAGCTCTGTCTGCTTTTTTTCTGTGTGTCTGTTGTTCTGTGTCTGTAGATTAGTGTGTCTGTTTCTCTGTGTCTGTTGCTCTGTGTTTTTCTGTAGCTCTGTGTGTCTGTAGCTCTGTCTGCTTTTCTGTGTGTCTGTTGTTCTTTGTCTGTAGATCTGTGTGTCTGTAGCTCTGTGTCTGCTGCGCTGTGTGTTACTGTAGCTCTGTGTGTTTGTAGGTCTGTCTGTTGTTCTGTGTCTGTAGCCCTGTGTCTCAGCAGGATTCGTCCTCACATCTGAACCTGTTGCTGATCACTCAGCCGTTGAGTGGTGAAAGTCATGCTGATGGGTCTCTTTTTGTCCCTGTCTATTGTGGTCCTGGTGCTGTCCTGATCCTGGTCCTGGTGCTGTCCTGATCCTGGTCCTGGTGCTGTCCTGATCCTGATCCGGGTGCTGTCCTGGTCCTGGTGCTGTCCTGGTCCTGGTCCTGGTGCGGTCCTGGTCCTGGTGCGGTCCTGGTCCTGGTGCGGTCCTGGTCCCGGTGTGGTCCTGGTTGGGGTCCTGCAGCAGAGCCTGAAGAACCTGAAGAGTCTGGACCTGTATGGATGTGAAGTGACCACGCTGGACGACTACAGGGAGGGCGTGTTCGAGCTGCTGCCTCAGCTCACCTACCTGGACGGGTACGACCAGGAGGACAACGAGGGGCCTGACTCCGAGGGCAACCATGGTGAGAGAGAAAACCTAGGACCAGGTTGGTTAGTTCGAGTCCTGTTCCTGTTGGTGTTGGTGTAGACGTAGAAACAGGACCAGACGTCTCCTCCAGAGTCCATGTTGAGCCTTGACACTTTGTTCCAGACGAGGACGATGAAGCCGGACCGCCTGGAGACGAGGAGGACGAGGAGGAGGAAGGCTCTGAGGGGGACGAGGACGAGGTCGGCCTGTCGTACCTGATGAAGGAGGGAATCCAAGTGAGTGGTGTGATGTCACGCTCCCTGATTGGTTGATGACGGAGGTTGAGAGTGAGGAGGGTGTAGATCTGCCCTGTGGCCACAGAAAGGCGCTGTCACTCACTGAGCGTGTTTCCTGTCAGGATGAAGAGGACGACGGAGACTACGTGGAGGAGGAGGAAGAGGAGGAAGAGGAGGAAGAGGAAGATGGAGGTTAGTGTTGTTGGATTGTTCTGTTTGATCATAATGTAAAATGATATATGATATATTATATTTTATATATTTATATAGCAGATGACGATGGAGCTGGCGTTCAGGGGGAGAAGCGGAAGAGGGATGCAGAGGATGAAGGTGACGATGACGATGACGAATAGATTCAAACCACTTTCACCCACTGCGACACTTGGCCCCGTCCACCCCCGATGACCTCTGACCCCACCAGGAAACAGCTGAATCAGGTCCAGTTTCCTCCCCGACACTCGACAGTCATACCACATGATGACGTCACGATGATGTCATCGTCCACCTGGTATCATGTGATCAGATCAACCCACCCCCCCACAAACACACACACACACAACCAGAACTTCAGGTAGAGTTTGGTCTGTGATGTAAAATACTACAGTTCCCATAATCCTCAGCAGCTGCTGCTCTGACTGGATTACGTTTACAGCAATGCATTCTGGGACTTTAAACTTCTAAAACGACTGTTACCTGATGAGCCCTCTGCCGTGGCCCCGCCCCCTGGTCTCCGGTCTGTAAATAGACGTGACGTGTCTGTGGATTTTATTTTTTTATTCCTGTCGTCCGATCGTTGATGTCACCAGATGTTTTTCGAATTAAACAACTGAATTTGTTTCTCAGTCAACAGCTGTCGAGTCCTCTACTTCACAAACATCTCATTATTATTATTAATAATTATTAGAATTATTGTTCACCAGTCATACACAATCCTGTAATGATTTGTGATTATTAATAATTACACATAAAATTATTTGAGATCAACAAACTGCTGGAATCGGGGGGTTGATTATTTTTCTATTTCAACATGAATAAATATAAAACATAACTTTAATCTTGATATTTACTGAGTCTAATTTAATTATGATGATAATTATGTATTGAGTTGAACTGCTGCAGTTCCTGTTGTCACCACATGGTGGCGTCATTTCCCTCTGATGTTTTTCATTTGGTCAGTGAATCTGAGGGGCGGCGCGGTGGAGCAGCGGTTCACGCCGCCATGTCCAGTTTCTTTGCCACCGTCCAACATCAAATCTGTCAAATCTTTTTAATCAATTGTTTAGTGTGTGTGTGTGTCACCAGGTGCTGTCAACACGTTCCAAAAGATTGTTTCCTTCTCTCCTTAAATGGAAGTGTAGGACTGTGAGGGGCGGGGCTGAATATAAAGAGGATCACTGACCGTATATAGTTGTGTGTGTATATATATATATGGTATATATAGTAGCTCTAGTGATCGTGGATTGAAACTCAAAAATGTCTCAGAATCAGTTTCAGACCAAAATGTTTATTAGATTATAGATTTATAAAAAACAAAGTCTTCATGTTTGTGTCAAGGTAGAGATTCATTGTTTTCGGACGTTGAAGCTGAACTAATTCGATTAGAACAGAAACAGTTTGAGTCTGAATTAAAACTTCAGAATCTTAAATTTGTTCAGTTCATGATCGTTCCTCTGAACAGAATCAGGTTTTTCAGAAACTTCACACAGAAAAATAAATTCAGATTAGACATTTGAAAAGACTGAAGCGTCTGCAGGTCAAAGTTTGACCATTAAAGATTCTTCTCAGCTCCAGCTCCGCCCACAAAACTAAAACGACCTCCGTCCACACTGACGCACCTGAAAACACGTCACGTGAACCATCCATGTGTAAACAGGAAGTAGATTGCCTCCTCTGCAGTCGGCTCCAAGATGGAGTCAAAAGATTTGTTAGTACCAGACCCTGATACAAGCTGAGTATCATCATCATCAGCTGAATCTTTAACTTGTATCGATCGTCCACCGAGGTGATGAAGGTTCATCAGGAACCGTCCCATCCAGAGGAGGGTTGGAACAGTACGGACGTCACGGCTCAGTGCAGGCGCACATAGGGAGAATACGCGGTATATAAATGTATAAAAATAAGGTACGGAGATTGATGACGGTAATGCGGAACCCAAAAAGTTCACACGCGAGAGTTCCCTTCCGGACACCTTAAACTGTAATGCTGCGTTCACAACACTCGTTGGCTGTCGTGTCACAGGAATATGACGCTTGAGTTGAGCACATCGCACCGTTCGTGTCGCCCGAGTCAGTGCCGCGAAGTTTCCGTCCAGGTGCGTCTTTGCGTTGACATACTGTGTGTGATCTTGTCACGTCAATAATCCGCGTGGCGTCCGGTGTGAAGCTCCAGCTGATTGGCTGAGTCGGCAACACGTGACAGTGTGACGGCCTAATGCACAGGTTATATTTATCCTGTACTTTTACAACATATATATAACATGTTTGTTTTTTCAGTTTTGTGGCCCATTGTGACTTATTTGTCTACATTATATATCATTCATTTAAAGATGTGACCAATGGAGAGACTATGTTCACTCTGCACCGGCTCCTCAGGGGAGACGACACAAGGTGGAACAAACTGTCATCGTACAATAAATTAAAAGAAACATTTGCATTTGGGTTTTTTTGTTGCTTTTTTTCCCACTGTACTGAACTCGCACAAACCGTGAACTGTGTGAACCGCTCCACCCCTCGTCCAGAGGAGTCCTCCGACTGGACCCTGCGCTTGTCCAGAGTCCAGCTGCGTCACACGTTCTCACAGCTGAAGCATAATAAAAATGGATCAAGAGAAAAACACTTTTCATCTCTGAACTCTCCTTGGCACATTTTCATTCCCTCCGATTCGAGACGTCCGGTAAGTGACGACTGCGGCAAGACCGATGCTATACGTTTTTTCTGAGGAAGATGATCCCGGGACATGGAGCTGTGTCCGTCAGCAGGACAGTCTTGGTCCGTGACGGCTGAAAATCAAAACCTGAATTTTTTTCCAAATAATTTAAAAGTGGTTCATCTAGTTTTCAGTCCGGGACCAGACCGTTCACTCAGTCACGAGCTCCTGGTCACATCAGGCTCTTGCGGTCTGGGTTCAGTTTGTTGCTGTTGAACGAGGAGTCCAGTTGTCGGTACAACGCCCTCAGCTCCTTCACCTCCTCCAGCACCTCCTGGGCCTGACTCCAGGCTGCCGCCGCCTCCTTCAGGAGTCTCTCGGCTTCAGCCGACTCTTTCCACTTCAGCTTCCCCTCCGCCTCCCCACGCACCTCCGTCAGCAGCTGCTCCGTCTTCTCCAGCTTCTGGCCGATCAGCTCCTGCAGCTGCTTGATCGGCGTCGTGTTGCTTGTCGGTGTCGACGCCTGCGAACGGGACTTTACCACCGTCTTGTTCTTCGTCACTTTAATCTCCGAATGTGACAGAATCTCATCCATAGAGACGCAGCGATTCTTCTCCGCAGTCGTCGGACGTTTTCGTGGCTGAGGGGTTCGGCTGGGACAGGTCTTTTCCCACACCACCGCCACCTCACGAGGAAGGCTATGGGATTTCCCAGAAGCCTCAGCGGTCCGGGTAGAGAGAGCACCGTCGGTTTTGGACCTGGTAGTCTCTGGACTGAGGCGGGTTTTGTCCTGGTCCTCCCTGAACCCGTCGCAGACGTTGACTCCCTTAGACGGAACGTCCTCCTCCTGGATCAGATCCAGAGTCAGCATCCCGTCGGAGGAGGACATCGAGGCCTGGACAGGAGAGAGGAGCAGGCGGGTCAGTCTACAGACCAGAGACACTAAAGCTACTGTTACACCTGGACATCTGGAAACACCTGGACACAGGTCACACAGGAGAGCAACGACCTGTGACCTCATCTGGATGTGGTGCGTGGTCGAAGCGCCCAACCCTCATCTGGAGAAACTGCAGGACTCGTCACGAAGCTCCAGAGGGAGTAAGTGGTCCTTGAGTTCAGGTTGTAACACTCTGAACTATGTTTTTCAATCCTCACAAGTTATTATATTAATCAAAAGGCAGATGTGAATAAATATGTCGTAACGAGCAACATATGCTCACTCATTGTCCTCTCATTCGAGAGCGTCATACTGACCACGGCCAGCAGGTGGCCCCGGGTCGGCAGCCGACGGTTGTGAGGAATCTTCACTCGATCTCGAGTCAGATGCGACAGCTGCGAGTCGTCAACCGTCACCTGAAACACCAACAACACGTTGACACTTTGATATCATGAAGACAAAACTATATTCAAGCTGTGACCTAGTGAAGCAACCAAAACTGCTGTTCCTCTGATGACCACTAGATGCTGTGATCCGACTCGTCAGATCTGTCACTTGACCATAGTCACACGGTGGCCAATGTCCTCTCAGCGCAATGATCCAGGTTAACAAGTCGTATAAACAGAATCTGTTTAATGCTAACATTAGCTACTGAGCTAATCTTTAGTTTCATGTCTGGTCGATCGTTGTCAGATTCTGTCAACACGACGTAGAAACCTGCATCACATCAGGACGACGTGATTCTGATAACAACAAATATCAATATAATTAATGCAATGATTTTGACATTCAGATTGTTTTTGGGTTGCTTGTTTTTTACATTGACTTGAACGTGGATGGAAAAAGCCTGGAACAGGGTGGCTGTATGAGAGCGACAGTATTGATCAGAGTATTGATCGGTGGAAAAGGCTGTTGACTGCAAGTTGTGTCAGCAGACAAACGTCCTGCTGCTGTAACTCAGTGGAACAAACATGACGAACACCAGTTAGAGGAAGTGACTCTTTCTAAAATTAAACGTGGAACTGAAATATAACTGAGTCAAAGTCTGCGGCAACACAGATCAGCAGAATGAACATATTCCCCAACAAATGTCAGTTTGATAAAAACTACAGCAAGGTTGTTGTTTTTTTAAACGATATTCATAGGACTTATGAAAAGAGAATCTTACTCCACTGTCACTAAACTACGTCTCCATGTGACGGTGGATGTTGTTGATTCATATGTAACAGTAACTTACATCTGGGTAATATTCATACTCTTCTTCTTATTCCACTTCTTCAGATTGAATCATTTACGTTCGTGCATGCGTCACGTTAAATATTGTGCTGCAATGAATTGTGGGTCTGTTTCTCCTTTCCTGTCGCATAGGAGGCTCCGGTGTACCCTATGCTAAAAGAGATAAAAGGAGATGTAAATTTGACCATTGGACCTCACCCGAGGTTTGATCGAAGTGCAGAACCAGACCAGACCAGACAGGTGTTTCCTACACTCGGCCTGTGATGTGACCAGGTGAGACAGACTGATCATCATCATATCATACCTCATCCAGGATTCTGTTCTTGGCTCTGGTGATGGCCACGTTCAGGACGTTGATCCAGGATTCTTTCTCCTCCGGA